>NW_026926511.1:0-28344 GCF_032062105.1 Saccostrea cuccullata | reverse complement strand
CTATATCCATCACAAACCATGACTCAGATCATGGATGGAAATTTTTCAGTTGGAAAGAGTCGAAGGAAGGTATAATTATTCTGCAATCAAGTTAACAAACATGGTTTAAATAATGTCCCTTTATGCTTAATATACAGCTGTATTTTATTTTTCAGTTGAAGCTATATGAGTGTACTTCAATACTTGGAGCTATATGTAAAAATCGTCATTGGACTCTTGTGGTAAGTACACAATTTTCAGGTTTAATGGGATTGATAGAAATTATTAACCACATGGAAGCTAGTAAGATTACTGACAATGAAAAGACACATGTACATGTATTTACAGCTCAATAATTTTTTCAATTGAATTTGATTCTGCTTATCAGAACATGGAGATTGGTATCATTGAAATTCAGTCTATTTTAATGGATCAAAATCTACAAGTTAAAGATAAGTGAGGCAACACCACATTCTTTTCAGATTGTTGATCCTTTGAAGGGTTTCATACATTACTTTAACCCCCTGAAAGAGACCAGAATACAGATTGAGGAGATAAAGAGAAACTGGTGGTAATTAATTAAGATGCTGTCAATAAAACAACGTGCCATAGCTACATGTATGAGTACTGTACATCTGAAATCCAATCACCCTTTTAATTAACAAAGTAAAGCATTACATGTTTTATGTTTAGTTTTTAGCTCACCTGAGCCGAAGGCTCAAGTGAGCTTTTCTGATCAAAATTTGTCCGTTGTCTGTCGTCGTTGTCGTTGTTGTCGTCGTAAACTTTTCACATTTTCATCTTCTTCTCAAGAACCACTGGGCCAATTCCAACCAAACTTGGCACAAAGTATCCTTGGGTGAAGGGGATTCAAGTTTGTTCAAATGAAGGGCCACGCCCTTTTCCAAGGGGAGATAATCATGAATTTGTTAAAAATTAATGGCATTTTTAAAAAATCTTCTTCTCCAGAACCGCTGGGCCAGGAAAGATGAAACTCATGTGGAAGCATCCTCTGGTAGTGTAGATTCAAGTTTGTTCAAATCATGACCCCCAGGGCAAGGGTGGGGCCAAAATGGCCGACCCAAGTTTTACATAGGAATATATAGGAAAAATCTTTAAAAATCTTCTTCTCCAGAACCACTGGGCTAGGAAAAATGAAACTCATGTGGAAGCATCCTCAGCTAGTGTAGATTTAAGTTTCTTGACAGATTATTACCCCCGGAGCAAGGGTGGGGCCAAAATGGCCGACCCAAGTTTTACATAGGAATATATAGGAAAAATCTTTAAAAATCTTCTTCTCCAGAACCACTGGGCCAGGAAAGATGAAACTCATGTGGAATCATCCTCAGGTAGTGTAGATTCAAGTTTGTTCAAATCATGACCCCCGGGCAAAGATGGGGCCAAAATGGCCAACCCTAGTTTTACATAGGAATATATAAGAAAAATCTTTAAAAATCTTCTTCTCAAGAACCACTAGGACAGGAAAGATAAAACTCATGTGGAATTATCTTCAGGTAGTGTAGATTCAAGTTTGTTCAACTAATGACCCCTGGGGCAAGGGTGGGGCCAAAATGGCCAACCCGAGTTTTACATAGGAATATATAGGAAATGTCTTTAAAAATCTTCTCCTCCAGAACCGCTGGGCAAGGAAAGATGAAACTCAGTTGGAATCATCCTCAGGTAGTGTAGATTCAAGTTTTTTCAAATCATGACCCCCGGGGCAAGGGTGGGGCCAAAATGGCCGACCCTAGTTTTACATAGGAATATATAGGAAAAAATCTTTAAGAATCTTCTTCTCCAGAACCACTGGGCCAGGAAAGATGAAACTCATGTGAAATCATCCTCAGGTAGTGTAGATTCAAGTTTGTTCAAATCATGTCCCCCGGGCAAGGATGGGGCCAAAATGGCCGGCCCTAGTTTTACATAGGAATATATAAGAAAAATCTTTAAAAATCCTTCTCAATTACCACTGGGCCAGGAAAGATGAAACTCATGTGGAATCATCCTCAGGTAGTGTAGATTCAAGTTTTTTCAAATCATGACCCCCGGCCCTGGGGATAGGGTGGGGCCAAAATGGCCGACCCAAGTTTTACATAGGGATATATAGGGAAACCTTTTAAAATCTTCTTTTCAAGTACTTCAAAGCTATGATTAGTGACACCCGGGGTATTTATATGGAATCATCCTTAGGTAGTGTAGATTCTAGTTTGTTCAAATGATGAACGCCTGGAAGGGGGGGGGAGTAAGTTGCAAGCCCATGTGCTCAGGTGAGCGCTGTGGCCCCTGGGCCTCTTGTTAGATTGATTATATTATTTCTGTTTATAATTTCCTTTAAGTTTGTACACCAGTGAGAGGATGGTTACATATCATGAAGTGGAGAGAAGGAATTGGGCTGTCATCACAAGAGAACACTCTAGCTAAACAGACAGACAGTTTTAATTGTGGAGTGTATTGTTTGATAGTGAGTTATGTAATTCTTATATCTTTAGTAAAAGTTCCTATATTTTATTTAATCTTATAGAAAAATACATGTTATAATTATGTGTAATAATTTTCATTTATGCTAGTAAGTATTGCACACCAAAAAAATGTCACATTGAAAGTAACTGTTATTTCTCTCTAAAATTTCTTTAGTTTGCTGAACAATATTTCAACCAGCAACTGTGTGACAAGGTTTCAAATGCAGACCTAAAGAGTGCAAGAGAAAATATAGCAACTTCTCTAATGATGTACAATGGTAAACAAAAAAGCCCTACATATTAAGATTACTAACAAAAGTATATTTGTAAAGCATTCTGAGACTATATAACTTTGATGTGCAATGGTAAACAAAAATATCTTACATTTAAAGTATTTTATATATCTTTGTTGACTTCTCTACTTTACTTGCCAAATGAAGAGTTTTATAATTTCGAAAAGAAATTAAATCGATCAATCATTTTGTGTGAGCATATATCTGATTTTTTGTTTTTGTAACTCGTGCAGTCTACAGCACAGACCGCTGTCCTTGTTGTGGTTTTTAGCTCACCTGAGCCGAAGGCTCAAGTGAGCTTTTCTGATCACATTTTGTCCGGCGTCCGTCTGTCCGTCTGTCTGTCTAGCTGTCTGTCCGTCTGTCTGTCTGTCCGTAAACTTTTCACATTTTCGACTTCTTCTCAAGAACCGCTGGGCCAATTTCAACCAAACTTGCCACAAAGCATCCTTGGGTAAAGGGGATTCAAGTTTGTTCAAATGAAGGGCCACGCCCTTTTCCAAGGGGAGATAATTATGAATTAGAGAAAAATTAATGGCATTTTTAAAAAGTTCTTCTTTTCTCAAGAACCACTGGGCCAGGAAAGATGAAACTCATGTGGAATCATCCTCAGGTAGTGTAGATTCAAGTTTGTTCAAATCATGACCCCCGGGGCTAGGGTGGGGCCAAACTGGCCGACCCAAGTTTTACATAGAAATATATAGGAAAAATCTTTAAAAATCTTCTTCTCAGAACGACTGGGCCAGGAAAGATGAAACTCATGTGGAATCATCCTCAATAGGTAGTGTAGATTCAAGTTTGTTCAAATCATGACCCCCGGGGCTAGGGTGGGATGAAATGGCCGACCCAATTTTACATAGAAAGATGTAGGAAAAATCGAGAAAACTCTTCGTCTCAAGAACCACTGGGCCAGGAAAGATGAAACTCATGTGGAATCATCCTCAGGTAGTTAGATTCAAGTTTGTTCAAATCATGACCTCCGGGGTTTTACATAGAAATATATAGGAAAAATCTTTAAAAATCTTCTTCTCAAGAACCACTGGGCCAGGAAAAATGAAACTCATGTGGAATCATCCTCATGTAGTGTAGATTCAAGTTTGTTCAAATCATGACCCCCGGGGCTAGGGTTGGGCCAAAATGGCCGACCCAAGTTTAACATAGAAATAAGTAGGAAAAATCTTTAAAAATCTTCTTCTAAAGAACCACTGGGCCAGGAAAAATGAAACTCATGTGGAATCATCCTCAGGTAGTGTAGATTCAAGTTTGTTCAAATCATGACCCCCAGGGCTAGGGTGGGGCCAAAATGGCCGACCCAAGTTTTACATAGAAATATATAGGAAAATCTTTAAAAATCTTCTTCAAGAACCACTGGGCCAGGAAAGATGAAACTCATGTGGAATCATCCTAAGGTAGTGTAGATTCAAGTTTGTTCAAATCATGACCCCCGGGGGCTAGGGTGGGGCCAAAATGGCCGACCCAAGTTTTACATAGAAATATATAGGAAAAATCTTTAAAAATCTTCTTCTCAAGAACCACTGGGCCAGGAAAGATGAAACTCATGTGGAATCATCCTCAGGTAGTGTAGATTCAAGTTTGTTCAAATCATGACCCCCGGGGCTAGGGTGGGGCCAAAATGGCCAACCCAAGTTTTACATAGGAATATATAGGAAAAATCTTTAAAAATCTTCTTCTCAAGAACCACTGGGCCAGGAAAGATGAAACTCATGTGGAATCATCCTCAGGTAGTGTAGATTCAAACTTTTTCAAATCATGACCCCCGGGCTAGGGTGGGGCCAAATGGCCGACCAAAGTTTTATATAGGGATTTATAGGGAAACCTTTTAAAATCATCTTTTCAAGTACTTCAAAGCTATGATTAGTGATATTAATATGGAATCATCTTCAGGTAGTGTAGATTCTAGTTTGTTCAAATCATGAACCCCTGGGGGGTTAAAATTCAAGCCCCCCTGTAAACTTTCATTTCTGATCTGATATGTGCTTTTTCCAAGCCAATGTGCTCAGGCTAGTGCTGTGGCCCCTGGGCCTCTTGTTGGCATATGCAGAAGAAACAGTAAGTTAAGTCTAAACATTTTTAAACAATTTCAAAGGAAAAGATATTATTCATTTAATCTTTCATTACAAAGAAAGAGGAAAATGGAAAGAAAAGAGTTAAATTCATTATAAATTGATCTTAAAAACAAATAAAATAAAAAAAAAAATTAAATTGCAGATCACATGTGAATTGTGCTCAAGAAAATTTCACAGGACCGAAGCCTGTTTAGGATCTGGATGCATGTCATT
This sequence comes from Saccostrea cuccullata, assembly GCF_032062105.1. Classification (NCBI taxonomy): domain Eukaryota; kingdom Metazoa; phylum Mollusca; class Bivalvia; order Ostreida; family Ostreidae; genus Saccostrea; species Saccostrea cuccullata. The sequence goes on along the minus strand of NW_026926511.1, from coordinate 23,313 downwards.
GGAAACAATCACTTGCCGGATGTGTTCCATGAAATTCCAGGTAATTGTCTAAGCATTCATTTTACATAGTGCATGGATGTAACATGTACTATTTCAATAATAATTTAATTTCTCTTGTATCAAGCAATTTCATTGGCTGAATCATTCCGAGGAACATATAATATTTTGGATAACATAACTTGCCTACATCACAATGAATTACGTCAAAAACGTATTACTGCGCTTGACGTTATTTTTAAAATAATGCTCAATTCAAAGCCTTTTCCGGAGGAAATATTGTCGCAGTGTCTACATTGAAATTAAATTTTATAAAGCATAAACTGCCCCAAGTTATGTTATATCGAATAACATAAGTTGAAATAAGCTTCATTCCTTAATTAAATAAATATTAATGGCTTGTTGTTTTTTAAATAAAGAAATCCTCATATAATCATATTTAATCTTTCATAAATATTAGGAGAAACCATCCAAGAGGAAATCAGACAATGGAGAAATTGGAAATGAAAAAAATCTTAAGAAATGGAAAGCAATGGAAAATGGTTTGAAAATTTTAGAATAATTCTGTACATGTATATCATTTCATATTAAAACTGAGTTTTCACTTCCAAATCATGTATTACTATTAGTTTATTGTACTGGTACTTTAAATATTTTATTCAATTTCAGCCAAGTCTGATGTACTGTTCACAAGAAATGGATCAGATCAAAACTTGGAAGCATCAGGAAAAAATGCAAAATTTCATGTGAATAGTAATGGTGGGTATTTTTTTCAAATTTTTACAAATGAAGTGTATCTGTCATTGTTATTTTATATATTTATACTGTCCAATTGTACATGTATTCACCAGGCTATGATTTGGTAGAGAATTTATGGTCATTAGAAAAGGATTTCAATTTTCCAGTGGCTAATGTATTTGGTAAAGTAATCATGGACACAGACATTCGTTCATTAAAAAGTAATTAATGTCTCACTGACAGGGTATGTATAAAAATATTTAATGAAAACAAGAACTCAATTGCATGCCAGCTCATATAAATTGTTTAGCCATATTCATAAAGAATCATCTAAACAATGAGTAAATTCAAGTTCAATCATAGGCAACGAAACCGGGGTCTTATAGCCCCCCCCCCCCCCTTTAATTTGCTTCTGATGCAAATGTCAGTTATGTCTTGACCTCTTTGCATTTTAACAAGTCTTTGCAAAGAAAATAAGGGAAAGGGTAACATTTCCAGTAATTAAGCTCATGGACCACTATTCTTTAATTCGATCATTTGTTTTTCCAAGATTTTTATTTCAGAAATAATGCCCACATATATTTTATACTAGGTCATTGGCTGTTATTTGTTGTTGCTGGCCACTCAACAAAATGAATTAGGAAGAAATGTTGTACACTATGACCAAACCAAAATGACAGGGATCATAAATTCAGACTTCCGATTACCAGATGTATCCCAAAACTCTGTAAGTGAAAAGACGTACTAATTATATAAATTGTATCAAATACAGTTAATTAACTATCGTTATTTTGTGTCTTAACAAAAGAAGACAGAGCTAGGTCACTATTTTGATACCAATCTGCATTAAAATGTATTCACATTTACAGGGTATAGATGTATCTGAGGCAGATGTTATTGTGGGAGTGTATCACAGGTCATATCATTGGACTTTAGTGGTGAGATTTTTTGTTCACACTATGTTTTGTTAATATGAGTTTGTAAACCATAGCAGTATTACCACTTTTCTTTACTTTAGATTGTTGAAGTAAGAGAAGGCAAGATTTTTTTCTAAACCCATGTGGAGAGAGGAGCCATGAGATGAAAAAAATTGAGAGGAGTTGGAGGTATCCACTAAAAAAAACCTTTATGTTGACCTTGACTTGTCCCATGATATATCTGGTTTGTGCTTTTGAATTTTCTCACAAGTCATACTTTTTTTATTGTTAAAGGAAATATGACAGTGAATATCGGAACAAGTACCAAATAAGCAACAAGTCACCAGATTGGAAGAAATGTACAAGTCCACATGCTCTCCAGAGAGATTCATTCAACTGTGGAATATATTGCCTTGTGGTATTGTCTTTGTTTTTCTATATATGCCACATCAATACATGTATATATACCATCTGAATATTTGGACTAGCTTATATATTTGTCCATAAAATAGGACAGCACATGGTTTTCCACAAAAAATTCATCACGATTCAAATTAATACCTTTCCATTATGGTTGATATTATCTGTTCTGTCGTTCATTTTATTTCTATGACAGAAGATTATGTTACTTTTTTGAAATTCTATTTTAGTTTGCAGAGAAGCATTTAAATGGACACTTGCATGATCTACAAAGTATAACTAAAAAAGATCTACAAAACATGAGGAGAAAAGTAGCTTTAGAGTTGATGCTTTACAAAGGTATTTATTTTGTATTCATTTTGTTGCCCCCAGATCGAAATATCCCAGGGGTATAGTGTTTTTGTCCCATCCTGTCTGTCTGTTGTCAACTTTAACTTAATTAGCCCATAACTATTGAGTGAGTGGGGTTATGGTTTTCATTTTTTTCAGGTGCATTCCTTGTGAAAATACCTTTTTTGTGTACCTCGAAATTGACATCTTGACCTTGAAATTTGACCTGCTTTCACAAAAAAAAACAAAAAAACCATACATTAACCTTGGCCATAAATTGTGAACAATTAAAGCTGGGGCTTTCATACTTCACATGTGTATTTATTGTGACAAAACATATAGTGTTTTTAATGTCTGTCTTCCGTCCTTCTGTCCTTCCATCCTTCTGTCACACTTTGCGTTAAGCTTTGTTCAATGCTAAGTTTCAAAGAAACTATCCAAGATATTTTCATCAAACTTCATATGCTAGCTGATGCATACTGATGAGAGCTATTCAACTGCACCAACATTTTTTTACCTTGACATTTCCTATGACCTTGACCTCAATTTTCTTAAATTAGTGTTTAGCTCAGTTTTAAACATACCATTTAAGATGGTGTTATCAAACTTCACATATCGATGCAAACTTGCATGGATGATGCATCTAGGGATGAACACTACCAGACTTGCTTTGGATGCTGGATCTGACCTATATTTTCATTCCCAAGTAGGTAACTATAAGCCCTATCTGAACCAAATTTGCATGGATGATGCATCTATGGATGGACACTACCAGACTTGCTTCGGATGCTGGATCTGACCTACATTTTTATTCCCTAGTAACTATCAGCCCCACCTGAACCAAACATCAAATTTTATACACATACAAATTTTCATGTTGCTTTACTAATATATCCTTGGTGTGGCATTCATGTCCTATGGACATATTTCTAGTTTGACCTTTACCTAAGAGTTTGACCCACATTTAAAAATATTTGACCTTGTTTATAACTTTTGAACAGTTAGAACTAGACTTTCATTTTTCACTTGTCACATTAGACCCAGCCTCCTTTGGGTACCAATACTTTTTACTAGGGATGGCAATCGATTGCAGAATTGCTAATCGGTTAACTGCAAGACGTTCTGACCGATTAACCGGTTATTCGTATCAAGATATATACACTTTAATAATTTTTTTCAAATACACAAGAAGGCTATAAAATGCGTTAGAAGTTATATTCTGTTTATCAATCTTGATCAGGAATTTGATTCATAAAATTAAATTTTATTTTAATTTCAATAGAAAAAAAAATTACGAAAACTAAGAATTGTGCCTGAGAAATCAAACATGGATAATTTTCAAAGAAGTTAAAGAAGTTCATTCTGCATTGTCATCATAATCAAAACTTTGTCTGAACTGTAACTTTGTTCTTTTTAATTGTTTGATTTAAAAGATAACGGCAAAATAAAGACATACTAATTATCAAAGTACTGAAAGTACTGAAAAGCGGTTAGCATGCTTTCATCTAATATGTACCGGAAAAAGTGCATGAAATGATGATAATTAAGTATGCATATCTTTGTCCAATGTCATCAGATAAAAAATAACAGGCATTCTGTTTTTGTAATACTTTACTTTACTGTTTTTGTAATACTTTACTATGTTATTGGTTTAGTAAAACCAATAACATTCCAAACTGATGTCACAGATGGATGCAATCTAATTAAAATTAGATGTTCCGAATCCGCTACTGCTTCTCAAACATCTAACAACATCATATTTGGGGTCATGTAGAGAGTGAATCTTCGATTAGCCAAAGAAAACGGTTCCTCCGAAATCTTGGCTCATAGTTCAGATGGGTTTCTTGTTTTCACCACCGTACCAAAACACCCGAGGAGTTTTGTAGTAAACAAAATATGCATTGCATAAGCTGTGTTATGTATGACGTGTGGGTATCTTGTATAGTTTGTGCTCTTTCGTTTGCATTATTCACGTGCAGATGCCAGACTGCAGACTATACATGAAATTGATTCCAAAATTACTTTAATTCAACGTAAGACAGTATCAATAATGATGATATGTAGCCGTGGAATTAATTTGAGAATTGTTTACTGAGGCTTGAATCTACATGGCCAAAGTTTTCGTGTTTACTAGTACATGTATTCATAATTGAAAGGTCGCTCTGATGTGATCCCGGATGGGATGTTAGATGTTTGAGAAGCAGTAGCGGATTTGGAACATTTAAATAAATTTTGATTAGATTGAAATGCATGTTTCAAAATTTAAACATGAGATTTCTTCAGTTTGAAAGACAGGAAGTTCATTTTTAAAAGTTCTCTCTTGGTGGCATCCTATCGTTCTCTGGATGAAAACAATTATGTTGATGTTGAAAATTTAATTGTCTTTCATGCTCTATTGAATCTGAAGTTAGGTAATTGTAAAGCCTAATATAGCAAACAACTAAAAAAATGACAAATCAAATTCTTTAGAATAATGGATTTGGAGTAGTGTAGATCTACAGCTGGCTAGTCAGAGAAAAAAGGATGACTGAGCAGAGACTTTGTAAATGAATTGATATCAAAGAACTCAAGTTGTATAGGCTCATCGCAGGTATAACCTGTCAACGAGGGATGCTTACTTCTTCTAGGCAACGGATCCCACCTCTTGAACTTTCAGGAGTCAGCTTTTCTTCTTAACTCGATCATTGATCATTTTGTATTTTTATACAGATACTGAATACTTCCGTTTAGTAATATTATGAACTACTACTTCTACGGGAAGACTGGCGAGTAAACAAGATTATCAAGCTTTATGAAATGTACTTTATTGACTTTTCAAACAAGTAAATGTTCGAATAAAGTAAATGGTATATGAGAATCATTTAAAAGAAGTCTTGCACGATATGTCTAGATAAGGACATATAATGTGTATTTGCCATATACTCTTCATGCAATATTGCTCTCAAATAAAACATGTGAAAAGGAAATTTGTGTAATCAAAAAAATACTAGTATTTAAAAATTCAAATGTACACTTAAAGTCAGTGTAACTTAAGAAGTTATCAGTGTCACTTTCTTCAATATGTCGGTTAAACAATTTTATACACCGATTTCTTTTCTATCAATGTGCCTTTAAACACCCTGTATCTTAATTTAATTCTTCTCAAACGCTCGAAATAATGATCGACAAATTGGACAATTCAAATTTAAAAAGTATTTTCACAGCTAATAATACGTTCCCTAGGAATTGGTCAACTTTTCAAAACTTATAAATAAACATTAAGTATAAATTTTAAATTTTTGCTAATTGCCAAGATTTTTCATACCTCATTCTTCTGTGGTTGATTTTTAGAAGAGGGTCACAATGCCGATTAAAATTAATATATATTTATCCTTTTTTTTTCAAAATTAATTTTTCTACTTTAAGTGCCCCATTATTTTTTTCAAAACTAAAAGTAAGTGATCCCTTATGATCGTTTGTACATGTAATAAATTATCAAAGACGGAGCAGAGAATTTACCTCTGGGAGCTGAGCTTTTATAACTGTTTATTAGACAGAGAAGAAAAGAGAAGAAAACAAACGTTTCATTGTGGAGGCAATCCTATTGTTTCCATAAAAACGTTACAAAAATTGTTAAACTTGCAGATGTATTCGGTGTTTTTATATAAACGTTTTTCAGGTATGACTTGACTTAATAAATGGTGTTTCTTAATACTTTGACAAGGAAAATCAAACTCGATCGAGAGATTTGCTGATGTTTTTGCAGTCTGTTATAACCTTCAACCTGCTGTATAATTAACCGCATCGTTCAACTTTCAAAGATAAACTAACAGTTGCTATAAATCGCGATCGCACGATGTACATGTAATAAGGACGAAATTCTCAGTTCTTTGAAGTTAGTGTTCTAAGTATTGTCAATGCTTTGGTAAATACTAATAAGAATTTGATATAATCGTTGTAATAGCCACTCTTCATACACAGAATATTGTCAATCTCTCACCAGGGGGCGTATTACGCCAACAGTATACAAATCATAGAAAGCGCTTTGCTGAAGTTACCGTTGTCGATAGGTAGCGCCTTGTGGAAGTTTCCGGTTTTGGTTGCAGAAGGATAAGGTTACGTGCGATAAAGCGATGTCGATAGGTAGCGCCTTATGGAAGTTTCCGCTTTTTTGGAGCCCATGCCATAAAGCGGTTAGCTAGCTAACAGCTTAAAAAGGGTTAACAGTGATGTTTTTAAAATCATTAAACATCACAGGACAATCGGGGTAACAGGTATGATTTTAAAAACAGTAATTAACACTTTACAAACTGACAAATTGCCCCGCGATTTCCTTCTTGAGAGCCATAATTACGTAATTACCTCCAAATCATCTTTATTATAATATGTGTGTAACATTGAATGAAATTTTATGCAGTGGTTTCTTTTCAACAAAATGAATTTGATAAAAACTGCGTTCAAATTTACATATATTTCATTTTTTCCGACTAACCGATTACGGATTTTCTAACCGAATAGCATCGTTCCGACTGATTAATCGATTAACCGGTTACGAATTGCCATCCCTACTTTTTACCTTTGAAGTTTGAGGGAATTAATTCAACCCATGCCTCAAGCTGCAATACAGGGGCATCAGTGTTTCACAAACACATCTTGTTAGACTTCCAGTTATAATAATGGAAAAGAAATCAGGACATGTCTAGTTAAAATAAGAGATTTGAATAGTACAGAACTTTAAACTTCTTTTTTCATTACAGTTAACTTGACAGGATGTTGCCCAAAATGTGCTAAAAAAATTGAAAATGAAGAAAAGGTAGATCTTACAATGATAACACACCATGCATATCAAAGTCTTCCTATAAAATGAGAAAGAAAATGTTTACCAACAACTTCACTCAAACTATGGTTTACCTTGAAATTAATACATATAACTCAGATTCGTATTGCTTTATTCTACAGATATCAGAGTAAATACTTCAACCATACTAGATGATCTGACAGCAACATATTTCAGATTTTTTTTAATCATGTAATTCATTTTCAATCTTGTTTGTCAACTTTATTATACATCTCTTTTTTTTATCTATCAAAGATTGAATGCAGCATGTGCCAAAGAGCCTACCACTTTAAGCCTTTCTGCATTGAAGAGGACATGGATGTTGAAGAATTCACAGAATTTAAATGCAGAATGTGCAGAATAAATTTCTGGGTAAATAAAATCAATTCAAAAGACATACTTTCACTTTGGACTCCAGCATTAAATGCTCTCCTCTCTCTCTCTCTTTCTCTCTCTCTCTTTCTCTCTCTCTCTCTCTCTGTAAGGGTGTGTGTCTATCTGTTGGTCTCTCATTCGGTCTTTAATTCTGTATCATTATTTGTGTTGAAGGGAAAGGATGAAGCTGACTTGGAATCTGTTAACAAAGAAGCTGCCAAGGTAAAACAACTAAGTTTTTTTTTAATTTACAAAGTAACAAATAATCGTCTTATTGATGATACAGAAAACATTAATACTGCAACAACAAACTTCACAGAAAAATTTAACTCTATTATTCATCAATGCATACCTGAAAACACTGTAACTATTAGGACAAATGATAAACCATGGATGGACTCTCTTCTAAAGAAAACTTTGCGTATTCGCAATAGGCTAAGAAAAATAGCACAAAAAACAAAAAGAGAATCTGATAAGGAAAACTTTCGGAAGGTAAGGAATAAGTTTAATAATATGAAAAAATATGCTATTAAAAACTATTATGACAATATAGATTCTCATCTTAAGGATGCTAGTCTGAACAATCGAAAACTATACTGGAAGTTACTGAAAGATACTTCTCACATTAAACCGACAAATGAAATTCCACCTATTCAGTTTACAGACGACAATGGCAATGAAAGTTTTGCATTTTCAGACATAGATAAAATAGAACTATTAAACAAATATTTCACATCAATTACAGAGTTAGATGACAGTAATCAAGAGCTCCCAAATATAGTGTCAAGATGTACGGATAATTTTCCACACATTGAAATACAAGAGCAAGAAATCATTGATATAATTTCTATTATTCCTGTCAATAAAGCCGTTGGTCCTGATTGCATCAGCCATAAAATGTTAAAATCTTGCAAAGAAACTATCTCAAAACCTTTGTGTATACTATTCAACAAATCCCTATCACTAAAAACATTTCCAGACTGCTGGAAACTAGCACATGTTCTTCCACTTTTTAAGAAAGATGACCCTTCCATCACTTCAAACTATAGACCAGTTTCTTTGCTAAGTTGTATAAGCAAAATTTTTGAAAGAATAATTTTTAAGCATGTTTACAATTTCTTGTATTCACATAATATATTTTATAAATACCAGGCAGGTTTTTTACCAGGTCATTCCACAGTATATCAACTCTTAGAAACATACCATTCTATTGTAAAAAGTGTTGATGAAGGTAAATTCTGTTGTATGGTGTTTTGTGACTTATCAAAGGCATTTGATAGGGTCTGGCATAAAGGCCTAATTTACAAATTAAAAATGTATGGAATTAATGGGGATATGCTAGATTGGTTTGATAGTTATTTAAGCAAAAGAACCCAACAAGTCATGTATAGAAATCATTTTTCCTCTGTAGGACAAGTAAAAGCTGGAGTTCCCCAGGGCTCAGTACTTGGTCCCCTATTATTTTTATTATATGTAAATGACGTGGCTGAAAATATGATATCTGTTTGTAGACTATTTGCTGATGATAATTCTTTACAACAATGTTCAAATAATGTTAATCATATTGAACAAAATCTTAACCATGATCTTAGAATACTAGATGAATGGTCAAAGAAATGGTTATTGAAATTCAACCCACAGAAAACCAAAGCAGTATTTTTTAATATGAAAAATGTACAGCATTTTCCTAAATTATTTTTTGACAATTGCCAATTGGAATATGTTACAGAACACAAACATCTTGGGATACTTCTGTCGTCTAACTTAGGATGGTCTGATCATATTGATACCATTATAAAGAAAGCATACAAAAAACTGGGGCTTCTTAAAAAATTAAAATTTACTGTGTCAAGAGATATTCTATCCCAGATGTATATATCTTTTATTAGACCACAACTTGAATATGCTGTTGAAGTTTGGTCTGGATGCACAAAAACAGACATTGAGAATCTTGAAAAAGTACAGTTATATGCTGCAAGAATAGTTACTGGGCTTACAATTATTGCTTCAAGAAATTCTTTATATTTGGAAACAGGCTGGGAACCACTGGAATATAGAAGAAATAGGGCAAAACTAATAACAATGTATAAAATGCACAATAATTTAGTCCCTATTTACTTGCAAAACTTAGTACCTGATACAAGAGGCAATATTTCAGGATACACTACCCGTAATTCTTTAAATTATTCTTTGCCAAAATACAGATTAGAACTCTCCAATAAATCATTTATTCCCGATACTGTTAGAAAGTGGAATTCCCTTAGTCTAAAAACAAGGGAGGCAACTTCTATTAAAACTTTCAAAAACTATCTGCAAAACAGTAATGCAAAACCTCAGAAATATTTTTCATATGGAAAAAGGTTTTTGAACATAATTCATACAAGATTAAGACACAATTGTATTTTAAAGTCTGATTTATATCGCTGTAACCTAATAACCAGTCCTAATTGTTCTTGTGGACTACTAGAAGATACATATCATCTGTTTTTTGTTTGTAAATATTATGTAAAAGCAAGAAATTCCTTAATGAATAAGCTATTGTCATTAAATTATTTACATATTATAGATGTACATTTGATGCTATGGGGCGATGATTCTCTAACTTTTGAACAAAATGCTGAACTTTTCAAGACTATTCAAACTTTCTTAAATGAATGTGGTCGTTTTTCAAAATAAGTTTACTTTTTTATTTTTTTTCCTCACCATCTCAAATTATATTTGTATATTTAAAGAATTTATTCCTTTCTATTGCTACAATGTATACAATGTATATAGTAGACCATATGTATGTATGTTTGTTTTACTTTGGCAATTTCACAAAATGTTATATCAGGAGAGGACTATCTAAGTTTCTGAACTTGTGTCTGATCCTTTTGACTTTGTCAATAAAATATGTTCAATTCAATTCAACAAATAGAATGATAGGGTATTTGAATTTATTCAAAGAATTGCTTTTATTTTTATACCCCTTCTATCAAGGAAGGGGGGGGTATACCGTTTTACCCTTGTATGTCTGTCTATATACTTTGTTGAGGCATGCAGTATGGTCGGATTTATTTTTATTTGAATCTGATGTCAAATTCTTATTTTTCCATGCATATACATGTACATGTAATGTTTATTAATATGTTCTTGTATATTCACATCAGAGCAGGGGTATTACTAGTGAGCATAGGCTCACAGATTTCTAGTTCACCTGTTTCATAATTATGCATGCTTGCGCAACACTACAAAATTAATTTTATTATTACACTAAATAATGCATATTTAATATTTAAATATTCTTGCTTTTCAAGGATTGCCCTACCCTCTCATATGATCTAAGAAAACATCCAAAAAAAGGTATTTTTAAAGTTTCAGTTTTTATAAATTGTGAATTTTTGTTAAAGTAAAATCATATGCACATACAAACAATTATGTTATAATCAGATGCACAGCATATGTACTGATATGTTGGAAGTTTAACATGTAAGTAATTAACTGTGAAACCCATTTTATATCAACTACTTAATTAATAGGTAACTTGTTTTACAGAAGAAAGTGACCTTATGCTTTCTTTTTATGCTAATATTCAAGAAGAAAATATGTCGTTAGAATATACATGTATGAATATTTATTAAACTTTATTTCAGAAGAAAAAAAGAACTTCTTTTTTATATCCTGATGTTAGGGGAAGGTAGAGATTCCCTTTAAAAGAGCATGATGTTGCATTTTTTCCTGCATAGTTTTCTATTGTTATTCATATTTGATTATGAATTTCATAGTTCTAAAGGACATATTTTAACTATCAATACAGAAGATGAAACTTTTAAATAGTAATGTCTTATTAGTGTGTTTTTGTACTGTCTTACAATAATTAATGAGAGAGAAGCAATTTATTTATGAGATACATAAATACCTGATTAGTTTTATTTGCTGAAATTTGCATGACTGTTCAGAATCATAAGAAAATCTGGGGAAAAAGTATGCACATGTACCCTAAACAATTCATTTTGCTCTCTGAGTGATATATATATATATATATATATATATATATATATATATATATATATATATATATATATATATATATATATATATATATATATATATATATATATGTATATATATATATATATATATACAGAGCTTACTCCACTTATATTGAACTCGCTTATTTTGAAATAAAAATAAATCCCCAGTTTTTGACTCTCATATCCTTTGCATTAAACTAACGGTTATATTGAAATTGGCTATATTGAAAAATCGTTTATATTGAAGCCACTAATCGGTCCCCGCTGGTGATAATGAGTTGTTTTAATAACGGTTATATTGAAGTACTCCCTGGCGGCTGTCGTTACGGTTGGTAACAGAAATTATGCCTGACTGACCAGTTGATTTAAAAGGGTGTGAATAATTAAGTTTTCACCTGATGTGTTTTTATAGGCTACTGCATGCTCTTACGAAATATAATTATTTACTGCTAAATTCTTTGTTTCCATGTATATATTAAATACAGAAGTATTTAGGCTAAAGGCAACATAGTAACCCCCACAGATCTAGAAAAAACTTAACTTTTGAATTAAATACGTACTGTTAATGGCTAATGATAAACCTAAATTCGAAGCTAAGAGATCAACCCGTCGGGAGTACACTTAGTAAAAAATACATGCAGCTTTCAGCAGTACTCAACAGTTTGACATCGGTGATTTTTCTCCAAAATGTAAATAAATGCGATCGGGGAATAATAACATGAATAATGAAGTTGAAGATTGATAAAAAAAGAAAGAAAAAAAATCATTTATATGTTCAAATACTAATATTTCATATAATCTGTACACTGTTATACGTATACGATGACAAAATTAATTTGTTCGGATTTGTTCTTTAATTAAAATCGGGATTGAACTTGTAATAAAAAAAATGGCGGCTTCGCGATTTCGCTTATATTGAATTATGGTAATATTGAAATAATTTTCATGGTCCCCTGAATTTCAATATATCCGGAGTAGGCTGTATATATAATTAAAAAAATCACAACACTGAAATAAACTCTTTTTTTAAAAATTTTTTTTTTATTTTTTTATTTTTTTTTTATTTTTTTTATTATAACAATACGTGTGTGGATTTATACTATATATATATATATATATATATATATATATATATATATATATATATATATATATATATATATATATATATATATAATTTTTTTTTTTTTTTTTTTCAGTTAACCCGATTTATATCATTTCAGTGATGTCACATGACTTTGGAATAAAATTGTTTCACAAGTTAAAAAGAAAGTCATGCAATCAAAAATTAAATGTTTACATATTGTAAAACCTTTCTCAGATTTGTTTATCATATACTTTTAGTAGATTAGCTGTTTACATAATTTATATTACAAGTTAATGATATGATGATTTATACATTTCACTTAGAAAATTATAACATGCATGAACAAACAGAAGGCCTATGGGTCACAAGACTCACCTGGGTCACAAAATTCAATCTTCACAAAGAAGACATTTCATAAAACTGTGAAAGCCCCATCCTACCACTGGTGGAAATTGTTTGAAAAAAACAAAATTTACACTATGTAATGAAGCTTACATAATGCAAATTTTATCTTTTCCAACTCAGTGGTTTTTTAATGAAGATTTTTTGAAAGATGTCCATTTCACCTTATCTTTATTATCTCCCCTTAAAAAGGAGATGGTACATGGTCCTTAATTTGAAAAAAAATGAACTTCATGCATCCTTGAATGCTTTATATCAAATCAAGCTTAGATTAGTTCATTTGTATACCTGTAAAAAAATTTTTTTTTAAAAAGACAGACAATGGACAAATTTTGATTGATAAATCTCCCAGTGCCTTCTGTGTTAGATAACATAAATTCAAGTAAAGAATTTGTTAACAGGAACATTATGAACCTGCTAATCTATTATTTTCATGCAACAGTACTAGCCTTGTAATATTTAGGACACCCTTTAAGCAAGTTTTCTAAAACTTGTATTGATTTATGCATTACATAGAACTGTTGCTATTTAAGTTTTAAATGATTTATTTGTTTTACTTGTAGTTGTAATTAAAGTATCTTAATATATCTTATCAACTTAGTATAATTATTATTTTATAACAATATGATCAACAAGTATGATTGATAATAAAATCAATCAATTCATCAACAATCATTTCTACTGTAAATACTTTTCACAATGAATTTCTTTTAAATGGTTTTTAATTTCTTTTCCATTTAGGTATCTACCTGTCAAAGAAGAGACTTTAAGTACGGATGATTGCAAGTAAGTTCAATCTTTTTTTTTTTTTTTACTTTTAAAGAACAACAATTAATCTTTTTATTTTACTCTATCTATGGGTTTTGGAAAATTTCAAATTTTTGCTACTTAGAATTAATTATCTAAACTTATCTCATTTACACTAATATAGGCTTACTTGTGAATTACAAAGATTACAAGATCAATTTATACAAAAATGGCATTCTGATATTAACAGTTCTTCTGAAGGTACTTTGTATAAAATATTTAAAACAAATTTTGAGTGTGAAAAGTATTTAAGTATTCTGCCATTAAAATTTAGAAAAAATACTTGTCAAATTTCGTACTACTAATCACCATCTACCAGTTGAGCTGGGAAGATGGACATATATACCATTAAGTGAAAGATTATGTACACTTTGTAATGCTAAACATGTTGCTGATGAATTTCATTTTATACTTGAATGTACTGCACTGTCAAACATCAGGAAAAAGTATATTAATGAATACTACTTTACTAGACCAAATGTTCTGTTTACATTTCAATGGGCAATATGCCGACTTACTTAAATAGGAACAAGAACATCTACAAACAGTTCTTCAAGAAGAAATGTTCTGCAGCAAACCTTTGCCTGGGTAAGAGTTTGCAGATAATTACATGTATTTGGTTCTGAAGTCATGAATGCATTAGAAATTTAGAACTGTACTCTAATTGTAATTCTTTGTCATTTATTGTCTTATTTCCTCTTTTCTGTTACTTTTTTACTGGGTTTATACAAAATTTAAAATAATTTTGCAGATCCATTTTCACTCGATATAGAACCTTCCAAAGTCTTGAAAATGAAGAATTGGAAAGTTTCCTTATAGATAGTCCACTGTATGTATTCTCAATGATTTTTAGCTCACCTCAACGAAGTTGGGGGGAGCTTATGTGATACCCTCGGCGTCGGCGTCTCGGGTTAAGGTTAAGTTTTTTGGAGCACTTTTCTTTTTAAGTACTTCTATGTCCTATATTGATTAGACATGCATGGAAGATGTTGCTATTGTGTTTCATTGTACCAGTCAAAGTTTCAGATGCTGCAATTTCAGCAAAGGAAATACCAGGTTAATGTTTTTGGTCCAGGTTAACATTTTTGGTGCAGTTTTTGGTGTAGGTCTCATTTCCGAGTAACTATAAGCCCTATGTTGACCAAACTTACATGGATGGTACGTCTTAGGATGCATACTACCAGCCTTGCTTCGGATGCTGAATCTGACCTACATTTTCCGGTTGAGTGAACAGGTTAAAGTTTTTGGTGAAGGTTTCATATCGAAGATACTTTGAGCCCTATAATGACCAAACTTGCATGGATGGTACATCTTAGGATGTATTCTACTAGACTTGCTTCGGATGCTGAATCTGACCTACATTTTCCGGTTGAGTGAACAGGTTAAAGTTTTTGGTGCAGGTTTCATTTCCAAGTTACTATGAGACATATAATGACCAAACTTACATTGATGATACATCTTAGGATGCATACTACCAGCCTTGCTTCGGATGCTGAATCTGACCTACATTTTCCGGTTGAGTGAACAGGTTAAAGTTTTTGGTGAAGGTTTCATTTCGAAGATACTTTGAGCCCTATAATGACCAAACTTGCATGGATGGTACATCTTAAGATGTATTCTACTAGACTTGCTTCGGATGCTGAATCTGACCTGCATTTTCCGGTTGAGTGAACAGGTTAAAGTTTTTGGTGCAGGTTTCATTTCCAAGTTACTATGAGACATATAATGACCAAACTTACATTGATGATACATCTTAGGATGCATACTACCAGCCTTGCTTTGGATGCTGAATCTGACCTACATTTTCCGGTTGAGTGAACAGGTTAAAGTTTTTGGTGAAGGTTTCATATTGAAGATACTTTGAGCCCTATAATGACCAAACTTGCATGGATGGTACATCTTAGGATGCATACTACCAGCCTTGCTTCGGATGCTGAATCTGACCTACATTTTCTGGACGAGTAAACATGTTAAAGTTTATGGTGCAGGATTCATTTCCAAGTAACTTTGAGCCCTATAATGACCAAACTTGCATGGATGGTACATCTAAGGGTGCATTCTACTAGGCTGGCTTCGGATACTGAATCTGACCTACATTTTCTGGATTAGTGGAAAGGTTAATTTTTTAATACAGGTTTCATTTGCAAGTAACTTTAAGCCCTATGTTGACCAAACTTGCATGGATGATACATCTTAGGATGCACACTAATGGACTTGCTTCAGATGCTGAATTCGACATACATTTTCCAGATAATAGACCTCGTAAAAGTTATGGGTGCAAGTCTATCACCAAGAAACTAAACCAGTTGCACAAATGATGCATCAAGGGATGAAAATTCTCAATCTTGCTTCAGATGCTGGATTTTAATTACATTTTCATGATGAAGAACTAGTTTTAAGTTTTTATATAGGTCTATTCCAAAGTATCAAAATTGCAAAAATTTTGCATTTTTGGATGTACACTTTTTGTTGGTTAATTGTGTGACTTAATTTGCCTTACTTAAAGACAACACACGTTGAGGTGAGCTCTGTAATCTCTGATTACCTATGTTTATTTTTTTAACCAGATCTAGTATATGTTTAAAAAGCAGCTTAAAATCTATGAGTGTACTACCTATACCAATTAGAATATATGTAAGCATGCATTACTTTCAAAAGATTTTTTCTTTTTTCAGAATGGCAGTTCACTATTTCTCATTCATTCTACTGAAAGAAGCAATGGTTTATCTGATCTGTAATAAAACAGGACTGCCTTATGAAGAGGCTGATGCAAGATGTTCATCAACAGAGTGTTCAGTAAAGGATTTCCATCTATAAGTGGCTGTTCAGTACAAAAACTTATTATGCCATACAAACTTATTATGCCATACAACAAACCAGTATTTGGGGATTTTTTTGTTCATATGTATTAAATGTTGCAGCATGATGTTGTAGTGACTGAATTATGTTGTGTAGTGACTGGATTATGTACTGCAATTACTGGATTATGTTGTGTTATGATTGGGTTATGTAGTATAGTGACGGAGATATGTTGTGCAGTGACTGGGTTATGTAGCGTAGTGACTGGCTTATGTTGTGTAGTGACTGGGATATGTTGTGTAATGACTGGGTTATGTTGTGTAGTGACTGGGTTAGGGTGTGTAATGACTAGGTTATGTAGTGTAGCGACTGGGTTATGTAGTGTATTGACTGGGATATGTTGTGTAGTGACTAGGTAATGCAGTGTTGTGACAGGGATATGTTGTGTAGTGACTGGGATATGTTATGTAGAGACTGGGTTATGATCTGCATTGACTGGGTTATGTTGTGTAGTGACTGGGATATGTAGTGTAGTTACTGTTTTATGTTGTGCAGTGACTGGGATATGTTATGCAGTGACTTGGTTATGTAGTATAGTGACTGTGATATGTTGTGTAGTGGCTGGAATATGTTATGTAGTGACTGGGCTATGTAGTGTAGTGACTGGGATATGTTGTGCAGTGACTAGGTAATGCAGTATAGTGACTGCTTTATGTTGTTCAGTGACTGGGTTTTGTAGTGTAGTTACTGTTTTATGTTGTGCAGTGACTGGGTTATGTTATGCAGTGACTTGGTTATGTAGTATAGTGACTGCGATATGTTGTGTAGTGGCTGGGATATGTTATGTAGTAACTGTTTTATGTGGTGCAGTGATTGGGTTATGTAGTGTATTGACTGGGATTTGATGTGCAGTGACTGGGTTATGTTGTGTAGTGACTGTTTTATGTTGTGTAGTAACTGGGATATGTTGTGCAGTGACTGGGTTATTTAGTGTAGTGACTGTTTTATGTTGTGTAGTGACTGGGTTATGTTATGCAGTGACTAGGATGTGTTGTGTAGTGACTGGGTTATGTTTTGTAGTGACTGGGTTATGTGGTGCAGTGACTGGGTTATGTTGTGTAGTGACTGTTTTATGTGTAGTGCCTGGTTTATGTTGTGTAGTGACTGGGTTATGTAGTGCAATGACTGGGTTATGTAGTATAGTGACTGAGATGTGTTGTGTAGTGACTGGGATATGTTATGTAGTGACTGGGTTATGTATTGCAGTGACTGGGTTATGTAGTGCAGTGACTTGGATATGTTGTGCAGTGACTGGAATATGTAGTGTAGTGACTGTTCTATGTTGTGTAGTGACTGGGTTAGGGTGTTTAGTGACTGGGTTATGTAGTGCATTGACTGGGTTATGTTGTGTAGTGACTAGGATATATGATGTAGTGACTAGGTTATGTAGTGTAGTGACTGGGTTATGTTGAGTAGTGACTGGGTTATGTAGTATAGTGACTGGGATATGTTGTGTAGTAACTGGATTATGCAGTGTAGTGAATGGATCATTTTAGCTAATGACTGGATTTAGTTTCTGTATTTATTGGGATTCATTATAAAATGAATTGTCAATTTTATGCAGTTATATAATATGTAGTGACCAAGTTATTATACTAAGTGAATGGTTATTAGTTGATGGGTTATGTTTTGAAGTGATGTGTGTTATGTTCCAGGGTAACCCTGTTATGATTTTGTAATTTTATGGCTGCATGATATTGTACCATGCCTTGAATTGTTTGCATCATAATTAAGTTATGGAAGTTACATGTATGTTGTAGTGACTTGGTTATGCTTTTCTTATCAAGTTATGTTTATACATAAATTGATACTTTTGTACTGTGTTATTCAGTACAATTATTGATTTATAGTTTACTTTGTTCTTATTTTTTTTTCAATTGCAACAATGGGACCATGTGACATTATAATAATAAGATGGGCAAATATTGATTTAAGTAGGTTAATAATTTTAAAAATAGAATATAAATTATCAGTAACTGATATCATTAGATTACTTATTGTTTATGATGATTTGTTTTGTGTTTTTCTTATTTTCTTTATCATCTGCTTTTGTATTTTCTCTCCGTTTTGTTTTGATCCAATTTAGAAGACAGTGGTAATGTCAACATATGTGTCAAATATAAGGGCAGGTCAGTATAGAATGATTATGAAAATGAATGCATGCATAAATTATCAGTATGTTAGGTCTTATTTGCATGAAGTACAATTACTTGTAGTAATGTTCTGTAACATTTCTTTCCTGATTACTTTCAAGTTTGAGTTTGAATGCATGAGTGTCTTGAATACCTATATGCGTTTACTTGCTAGACAGTTCAACTATGCATTATATTTATAAAGCATTGTCCCAAGGTACCCATTGTGTTCAAGTCGGGCTTTTAGTCGCTATACTTATGTAATATTAATTTGAATGATTATTTAGAAAAGTTATGGTCTCACAACTGTTAGGATGTGGGCAAACAGATTGAGTAAGATGCGTTTATATTAATCTCAGTAAGATTTGTAGAGTCTTAACATTTTGGATTGACGTCTCCATACCAAAATTTTTAGTCTATACAAATCTTGCTGAGATTATGTTCGTCTTGTTGAAAATTTGTTTAAAAAGTTATTGCTTTATCCATGGCAACTAATGACAATTTTGTAATAATTATATTGTTTTGAAATGATAATTCCTGGTTAAAGTTTAGAATTTATTCAAGTCCAAAAGTACAAAATCAAAATTCACATTTTTACACAAAAATTCCTAAAGTGAGAGTGAATTACAAATAAACTCAGGCACGTCTCATCTTTGACAACTCCTCCCACATTTCATAAATGAACCAATGAAACAAGTTAAAAGACAGTAGAAAAGTTTGAGGAAAGCTCAATGACATTAATTTATAACACAGGAAACAATTTGAGTAAGCATAACAAATTCAACGAAACACCAGTCTAAGATCTGACCATAAACCTGATAACAATTATGAGCTAATAGCATCGATACCGCGGGATGGAGAGAGAGATGTCAAGTTTGAGAAATTACAAACACGTGCAGCAGTGCTCTTTCTGAAGATCAAATAAAACAATCAATTTTCAATTACAAATTCCCAGTACATCAATTATAATATTTAAACAATACCTAAATCATAAGTACATCTAAGAAACTAACAAATTGTCTTTATCAAAAATATGCATTTATACGCATATAATTTATACGCATGTATATAACATCCGCCCCCTAAAAAAAATTGGCATACAATTTTAAACATTAAACGATAAAGACAATCATAAAATACGCACACAAAAGAAATGTTATACAAAATGATAATGAAGAAAATATAATACATGTACAAGAAGAAGAATGCATTCTAGTAATGAAATCAGAAGTGAATAAAATGTTTTCGAAGCATGTATACACCATTCATTTGGCCCATCAAACACTCTCACATTTATACGAACATAATATTCAAATCAGAGTGCATCATAAGAACTCATAACTTGCGCTTCAATGCCTAGAAAAAAAAATGTAAACAACAAATTCTCGAATATGGTTGTTCTCAAGTATAACCTGTACGGAATAACACATCCTCAGTTAGAATAAATCATACCACTTTCAAATAAAGATAATACAATATTCAATTACAGAATTGCATAAGGTATAACCCTGTTGGAATAAAACATCCTTGGTTAGAAAAAGCAATTAATATATCAAACCAACACAAAATTTTCATGTTACACAATGTATGCCACAAATATTGCATGCTAGTATTTAATTCCTACCCATTCAATTTCTACCGTTTTCAACAATATATGTAAGCTGTAATACTAGTGGAATAGAACATCCGTAATTACATAAACATACATATGAAACACTGTAAATTAATACAGATCAAAAATATAAAACAAAGTTAAACACATATATTTACAAAAAGGGATCATGCCTCATATCAAGCATGTCATAGCTTTATGCAACACTCATAACATTGTTACCGTACTGGCGCTTACTTTCAAGCTATACTTTATAACAAAGTTGCAAAAGAAACGATATATGACATCATGATAAAAAAAAAAAAAAAAACGTATCAACTCCAGGCATCATTACGCCTCAGAAGTATACAAACTATCTCTCACAACAGCTACTTCACATTGGTAGCTCAAATTGTGACCAATACCCATTAGTAATTAGCACTACGAGAAAAGTGTACTAAGCTCTTGCATTTAAATAAATAGAGCAAAATAGACACACTCGTACCAATGCATAATTATAATGATATTAAAAACAAAACACACCAATAGCACATCGATATCGCAAATCGTAATAAACAACAACAAAAACTACTTTCATGCAACTGTAAGGAATATACAGGTCTATGTGAAAAGTACTAAAATAACAACTTGTCGCATGCATTAACATATGTACATCTCAGAATCATTGCTTTTAAACAAAAAAAAAAAAAACTTTATCAGTCAATAAAGAGCGATGGTACAGCTTCACTGACTTTGGCATGGCGTGAATTTACGCAACAAACCTCTGCAGGTACGGCCAGCTCTTGACTCCCTGTGGCTCGACCTTCGGTATTAGAGGAATTAAGTCCTGTAGGTAACGAACGATTTCCAAACATCGTGTTTCTTATAATTAGGTTTAGAAAATGGTTGGATGGATAGTCATTTTGAAGAACGGGGAACGTTTCGGTCCCGGATCCATTGGTAAAATTTGCACGATCCTGCGGTAAATCCTCATCAAGGGAACGAAACGAAAAGTGCGAGGATACGGGGACATGCATATCGACCACGACTGAGCACAGAAATTCAACAAATGGTTGGACAGTCATTTTTGAGAACAGGGAAAGCTTCGAAGTCGGGGCCTGGTCCATTTACGTCATCCTTTTGGGAATCCTCATCCACGGAACGAAAGGAAAAATACGTGGATAGTGGGACATACATACTGAACATGACTGAGCACATAAGTTCAGAAAATGCGGGTTGTAGCGCTTCTGTAAAACTGAATTTTACAATTTTCCCATGAATCTCGGCACCACTATAAATTGGTAAAATCTCCGAGAATCGAATAATCCAATGAAGATGATGAACGATGTTGAGTTGGCTTATCTCCAAAGTTTCCTGACATTTTCAGTAATATTTGAATAAAGTGAACACAATCCAAAATGTTCAAAGTTTTTATACAGGATACCGTCGTCCAAAAATTTAGATTCTCCACCATGTAATAATTATATTGTTTTGAAATGATAATTCCTGGTTAAAGTTTAGAATTTATTCAAGTCCAAAAGTACAAAATCAAAATTCACATTTTTACACAAAAATTCCTAAAGTGAGAGTGAATTACAAATAAACTCAGGCACGTCTCATCTTTGACAACTCCTCCCACATTTCATAAATGAACCAATGAAACAAGTTAAAAGACAGTAGAAAAGTTTGAGGAAAGCTCAATGACATTAATTTATAACACAGGAAACAATTTGAGTAAGCATAACAAATTCAAAGAAACACCAGTCTAAGATCTGACCATAAACCTGATAACAATTATGAGCTAATAGCATCGATACCGCGGGATGGAGAGAGAGATGTCAAGTTTGAGAAATTACTGCAGCAATTTTCTTCCCGAAGATCAAATAAAACAATCAATTTTCAATTACAAATTCCCAGTACATCAATTATAATATTTAAACAATACCTAAATCATAAGTACATCTAAGAAACTAACAAATTGTCTTTATCAAAAATATGCATTTATACGCATATAATTTATACGCATGTATATAACAATTTGCAATATTCGTTATTTGAATGCAAATCGCATAATTACATATAATAATCATTAAATCAATAGTTACATGACGAATATTGATTGTTCAAGGGACCAGAGAGAACACTTTCAAACAACATTCGTCGCTTTTTGCAGGTTTCCATGGCAACGGTACACATTTTGAAACTGAACGTTCTCACTGCAAAACTACAACTAGGCCTAGTGATCGTCTTTTGAGGAAAGTTTCACTTTCAGGATCATTGCCCCACCCATCTCTGAGAAAAAAAACCGTAGAGCAAAAACATGCAAACAATCGCAATATGTCGCCCCTGACTTCGTTTCGGGCGAAAAAAATACTTAAATAATTTTCAGATGCGATCTAACTCATTAACTGACTAACTGTTTAAAAGTTTCGATAGGAATCCATATAAATAATATAATAAACTAGTGCTAATTGTAACGGGGACCGTTACAGATGTTCCCCAAACGCTCCCCAACTCCCTTTTGGTGCCATATTCCCTGTAAACTTCATTAAATAAGACAAACTCGATGCATTTGAGACTTTACAAACGTTTACCCAGAAGTGTACCAAGTTCATTCAAATTTTAGCATCGCACGCGTGCGCATGTGAATGCATGTGCGTAATGACCATATCATCTTGCCTATACAATATATATTTAAACATACTAAATATTAAAGTATTTAATCCAAAAGTATTAAAAAATACGCTCATTCAAGTGTATTTTTGATTTTACTCATTTCACGTGCACGCATGTGCATACATGAGCATGGTAACCATACCTTCTTGTAAA
>NW_026926510.1:0-28547 GCF_032062105.1 Saccostrea cuccullata | reverse complement strand
CTTGACGTAATGCAATATTGACCTCACATATTAAAGAAATGAAATAATATAAAAAAAACATTCATTTCACGTAATAAAGTTTTAACACAATGTAAACATATTTTCACTTCACATAATGAACTTTGGTCTTCAAGTTATAAAGTGCCGACATAATGGAGGAATGTGTTTACTTCATGTAATGCAGCATTGACATGATGTAAAGATATTTTTACATCACCCTATAACAAATTGACATAACGTAAAGATATGTGCACATCACGTAATGATAGATTGACATAATGAATGCATAGTTTTATGCTATAAGACAGTGATGGCGTTCCATCGTTTAAACATAATTTATTGTATTATGTCCACATAATGATTATAAAGATAAACGCCAGTTAATTGAAGACTTCACTATAGTAGACAAGAATTAAAGAAATTCTAAATCGTAACTACAGTAAATTAACGCTCGTTTCCACAATATTGAATAAAAGTTTTTTTAACATTGTATTTTTTCTTTATTTTTTTTTATTTTTGTTTGTTTGATTGTTTTGTTTTTGGTCTTTTTATTCTTTTTTTATTAGACGTTAAAATTTGAAATGTACAGGGTGTTTCACAATATATGTCACACATCTGAATGGGCATAATATGAATATCGAGCATGATGCCAAAACTACCAAAACACTATAGATAAACATATTGATATAAAATTTTAACATGCAAAATATCGGGAAAATTATAATATACCATCAAGTAACTGATGATATAATCAGTGATGTCATAATTTCAGCTGTTCTCAAATTGGAGTAAAACTTGCAGCAAAAATTTGTTGTAAACTTTTATTATAAGAACGATTTCGTAAATATTGTACATGGGGTGATGATAAAAATATCCAGACCAGAAATTATTTTTTTTCTGATATTAAGAATAATTAGAAAATTTGAACTAAATTATAATGTAAAGATAAAAGACAGTTAAACCCTGCTTTCTCCACCCCCACCCCACGCACCCCCCACCCCCCCCCCCCCCAAAAAAAAATCAAGAAGAGATGAGAACAATATCAGAGTGGAGTCAATCATTGAGAAAACCTCATGAAAGTTAGATCTGAGTTTAGGAAAAAGGATTGTAACAATTACGGTAAGTATATCCAGTGTGTTGAAATATCTTAAATTTGAGTTAAGTGTGTCTGCATACAGATTTCAGCATTTTAAAAAGCCAGTTGAGGTCCAGAGCCGGTTTGAGTTTGCAAGGTTGACTGAAAGGAACGGTGAAAAAAGTGGATACCAATTAACACTTACTGATAGTTCTTAAAAACGACTCATTTATTAATTTTATTTAAAAATAACATTAAATAAGAAAGATGTGCACTTTAGGGGATATAAAAAGCCAGATATAAAACAAGAAAAATTCTCAAGTATCCCGTGAAACTTACAAATCAGTGGTCAGAAATTTTTAAGCATTAGTCTCTTTTGTTATTTAGGACAATGTTGGGAAACACTTGGAGAATAACATTTTAGGATTTCCTGTCATAGTAACTGAAGTGGTAAATGTTTGATACTTCTGACTCAAAAAATAATTCTGAATATATGCTGATTAAAATGATATATAAAATGTATGTGTAGCTTGTGTTGTCTTTCATCTATATGTCTTTAGATGTGTGACATATATTGTGAAACACCCTGTATGTGCATAAATGGATTCTTTTATTATTTTAAATTATTATGGTGAACAAAGATTTATTATTTTTAGCATAAGACTATTGAAATTTTCATTTTTTAAAACAAAAGTAAAATAATTTTTCTACTATATTAAGCTATATTTTAGTTTACCAAGATATTCTTAAAAGATGTTTCCCTTACAATAATGATTTTAAAATGCGGGTGTGCTAGTTATATCATTCCATAGACTGATTTTATCGCTACTTAAAAAAATTGTTGAATACAATGATTTCATTTTATGACTTTAAAGATATATGGATCGGCAAACATGGTTTTGGTGAAGGAAGAAGGATTAAGAGAGCCCCACCATTTGTTAACAGAGTAATAGTGGCTGCAATAAAGTATCTGATGGAATCTATCTTAAAGGATACTCCTTCAGTCGTCAAAAAAGGTGCAAAGGGAAAAAACAGATATATTTTTTAAACAAGGAGGATACAAATCAGAGAAAAGGATTTTGCGAGATTCAAACCGAAGGATGTAAAACAATTTTCCGGAAAAAATGTAAATTATTTACAAAGCAAATTAACCTAGCATACTACCATGTAAAATAACGATTAACAAATACAACTACATGTACTACTGCTGCTGCTGCTGCTGCTGCTGCTACTACTACTACTACTATTTCAATAACTACTACTACTACTACCACAGTATCGCCCAAACACAATCAACACCAGAGCGAACCCGAAGCAGACCTTTGGTTCGCTTCGCAGGTTCGCTTGGGGTCCGCTTCGGGTTCGCTTTAAAGAAGTTTGGGACGACTCGGGGTTTGCTTTGCGTTCGCTCGGGGTAAGCTCTGGTTCCGCTAGAGCAAACCCGGCCTTCGCTTCTGGGACCGCTTTACGCACTTATGCGTGACATTTTTGAGAAACATCGATAAATTTTCAAAAATTAAACTATACATTATATATTTAAGATTATGATTTCCTTGATTTCTCCGCTCTCGGAATTTCGATCCTGAGAAATTCAAATTTATTTATCAGCGGGCTATTAGGCATTTATTTTCTTTATTTATAACGTGAAAACCGGAAGAGGAAGAAAAGGTGTACAATTGTTTTTCAATGTATCGAATGATGTGTAAGTGAAACTAACGAAAGCATCTTAACAAAATACCTTTCAAATTCATGCATAATATAGTTCTAATTATGTAAATTTTGTTATTCTTTAAGTTTTGCTAAATCTTAGTTTAAATGTCTCACAAACAATGCATTATGATATCTATAAATTAAGCTATTGAACACGTAATATATTTAGATTTCATTTATAGTAGTTACATAATTATTGAAAGTTCGCAATTTATTACATGTATTACCGGACATATTCTTAAAAAAAAATGAAAAGATTATATAATACCTAACTCTAAGAATTATGGAGCGAGTGTGATTTTAATCAGAATGAAAAATAAAATGACAAATGATAATTGTTCTCCCGATAAGAGTATATTAATGTACTTTACCCCCTACTTCACTTACGCACAATAATGAATTTAAATTTATTCTTTCAAAAATCTGAATATTCAAATATAAATAAATACAGTAAAAATTAAGACAAAAAACAAGAGGCCCATGGGCCACATCGCTCACCTGAGTACTGTAGCTTAGAAAAAGTAGAAATTGGTTTATTATTGAAAAGTTAAAATTCAAAAGCAATCCCATGATCAATCATGGATTTGCTATTCTTCAAAGAATTTTCCCATATATTTCTATGTAAAAATTTGGTCGGCCATTTTGGCTCCGCCCTACCCCCTGGGGTCATGATTTGAACAAATTTGAATCTACACTACCTGAAGATGCTTCCATATAAATATGATGAATAATGGCTTTGTCATTCTTGAGAAGAAGATTTTTAAAGAATTTTCCTATATATTTCTATGTAAAACTTTGGTCGGCCATATTGGCCCCGCCCTACCCCCGGGGGTCATGATTTGAACAAACTTGAATCTACACTACCTGATGATGCTCCTGTATCAATACTGATGAATAATGGCTTTGTCCATCTGAGAAGAAGATTTAATAGAATTTTCCCCAATAATTTCTATGTAAAACTTTGGTCGGCCATTTTGGCTGCACCCTACCCCGGGGTCATGATTTGAACAAACTTGAATCTACACTACCTGATGATGCTTCTATATAAATATGATGAATAATGGCTTTGTCATTCTTGAGAAGAAGATTTTTAAATAATTTTCCTATATATTTCTATGTAAAACTTTGGTCGGCCATTTTGGCCCTACCCTACCCCCAGGGGTCGTGATTAGAACAAACTTGAATCTTCATTACCTGAGGATGCATCTATATAAATTTGATGAATTATGGCTTTGTCATTCTTGAGAAGAAGATTTTTAAAGAATTTTCCTATATATTTCTATGTAAAACTTTGGCCGGCCATTTTGGCCCCGCCCTACCCCTGGGCTCATGATTTGAACAAACTTGAATCTACACTACCTGAGGATGTTACCCATAAGTTTCATCTTTCCTGGCACAGTGGTTCTTGAGGAGAAGATTTTTTAAAGAATTTTCCAATATATTTCTATGTAAAAATTTGGTCGGCCATTTTGGCCCCGCCCTACCCCTGGGCTCATGATTTGAACAAACTTGAATCTACACTACCTGAGGATGCTTCCATATAAGTTTCAGCTTTCCTGGCACAGTGGTTCTTGAGAAGAAGATTTTTAAAGATTTGTTCTATATATTTCTATGTAAAACTTGGATTCCCTATTGTGGCCCAGCCCTACCCCGGGGGTCATGATTTGAACAAACTTGAAACAACACTACCAGAGGATGCTTCCATATAAATTTGATGAATTATGGCTCTGTCATTCTTGAGAAGATGATTTTTAAAGAATTTTCCTATATATTTCTATGTAAAACTTTGGTCGGCCATTTTGGCCCCGCCCTACCCCCGGGGGTCATGATTTAAATAAACTTGAATCTTCACTACCTGAGGATGCTTCTATATAAATTAGATGACTTATGGCTCTGTCATTCTTGAGAAGAAGATTTTTAAAGAATTTTCCTATATATTTCTATGTAAAACTTTGGGCAGCCATTTTGGCCCCGCCCTACCCCTGGGGGTCATGATTTGAACAAACTTGAATCTACACTACCTGAGGATGTTACCCATAAGTTTCATTTTCCTGGCACAGTGGTTCTTGAGAAGAAGATTTTTAAAACATGCCACCAAATTTTCATTAATTCCCAATTATCTCCCCTTGAATGAGGGCGTGGCCCTTCATTTGAACAAACTTGAATCCCCTTTACCCAAGGATGCTTTGTGGCAAGTTTGGTTGAAATTGGCCCAGTGGTTCTTGAGAGAGAAGTCGAAAATGTAAAAAGTTTACAGACAGACAGACAGACAGACGGACAGACAGACGGCTGGACAGACGCCGGACAAAATGTGATCAGAAAAGCTCACTTGGGCCTTCGGCTCAGGTGAGCTAAAAGAGATCGTTACTGTAAAGTATCATCAATAAACTAGATTTTAATAATAAAGCTCTGAGGATTTTTTTTGTTGATTTTCTATAAGTCGTCCACCACATACGGTACTCGAATTGTTTTCTATAAGCCTGAGACAGTTTTTTTCTTCAAATAATATACAGGACGAAGTACATGCGCATTGAATTTATTTCACGCCCGATTAAGAAGTTCAATAATTTTGATGTCAATTTTGAAAAATTTGAAGGAACGTGAAAGTTATTTTGATTCAATGAAAATAAAATAATTGAATAATGAATACGTACATGTACGCTCGACATATTCTTGTAATGTATCTTTAGACAATGAAATTATACAATTTGTCAAAGGTCAGTTAATTTTCTTTTCTCATTTTTTTTTATTTTAATAATAATTGAAATGTCATTTATTATCTTCTTTTTTTCCTTTACTCATTGACTAATGTTTATACAGTTTATATTAAATTTTATCATTTGACTTAAATACTGCTTTAAAAAAATAAATAAAATAAACCAGTATTTATTTTCATGTAACATTCTACCTCGAAAATTAAAATTTATATTGCTTAAAAAATAAAGAAAATATATAAAAATTTAACATAAAGCCCGGAGGATTAAAATAAAATATATAAAATAATATTTTACATTTTTCATAATTAATTTATATTGTACATTCACAAACTTTGTTTATACGTATATATAATGTTTAGATTTATATCGAATAACATCACACACTCGATTTTTTATCCAAATCGATAGATCAATATGCCATTTTGATTGGTCAACGCGCTGATTGGTTAATCGCTAATTTTGATTGACAGCTTCGTAAAGACTACTACTACTGCTAACTACATGTAGTACTACTACTACATGTACTACGACTAATACTACTATATTGACAGTGGTCAATATTATAGTATAGTGAAAATAATTAAATAACTGAAACACTAAGGCACCGTTTAGGCCTATTATGAGAAATCAACAGAATATAGACGTGCAAAAATTAGGAATTTTTTAAAAACTGAATTCATTTAAATAAAGCTGTTTTAATATCACGTGACTTAAATACTTTTTTTGAAATAACATAGTAAAACCAGCTCTATACAGAATAACGTGTTCGCCCGTTATGCTAAAATTATCCCATGTTTTACTATCGTTGATGTCTCTGGCATAGTCTTCTAACTAGACAATTCCTGTCGATGAACAGTCACGTGATAAATACATATTAGTATGTGTACTGAATACAGGTCAATAACAACTTTCAATATCGGAAGCGCATACCTTAGATGAAGTTAAAGCAATATGAGCTACATTTTGAAAATTTTATTTGCAAGCAAAATATGCTAATATGATTCATTTGTATGTAATTTAAACCCTTATGACCAATAAGCCTAAAAGAAAGTTGAAAAAAATGTTTTAGAGGAAATATTTCTAAACGACCAAATATACAGTATTATATAAGAAATCATTATTGTACAGGACGACAATAATTCAATTTTGCTTCGATCAAAGCTAATAAAAGATTTTCCATCGCAAATATGAACAACAGAAGTTTATAAATATTTTATTTTTTTGTCATTGAAATAGTTTATTACAAATTTGCAACAAAATTTTCCAATGTCAAACATGCAGCTCATATTGCTTTTAAAAAAGAATAAAGCTATTAACTGTTTCTGCATACTTTGTACTCTCTGGCAAGTGTTGCTGCTTTTAAAAGAATTCTCATTTTATTACGCAGTACAGTTAAGGTTACAGTAAGGAGGCGGGGCTTAATTTGTACGGGAAATGTTTACTATGACGTCACACATAATATAAGGTCTTTAAAATACCACAAAATGAAATTATTTGTTATTTCAAACAGCTGGGTAGCTATATTCTACGTACAAACTTACTATTACATGCAGGTTCGTCGTTTGTCAATTCACACAACAATATATAAACGATGCATCGATCGCAATGCACTTGTCAATGTGACGTCATCTCCCAAAAATGACGCAGTTTGTACACAGTGAAAGGCTGATCAAGTCACATTTTGTACAATAGAGAAATGCCTTTTGTTCTCAAATAAAATATTATATGCAGTAAAATAAAAAGCCGTTAACATGGATGCGATATATATTTTAGTATTTTATGTTTAAACTGTCCGTACATTCTCCAGACAAGTGATACTGTCGTGTGTTTGTATGCAGATTCATTGAAAAAGTAATGGAAGGGCCCTAATAAATCGATTTATTGCAAGGGCATACCCTCAATGTATCTTGTCAAGTTTTTACACATCAACTCAAGAAGCATTTAGGTATTTGAAAAGTGCTGCGAACCTCATGAAATCTTGCAAATAAATAAATTATAGCTATATTTAATGTACTTGACCAGCAAAATATTCAACCTGTCGTCCAACAAATTAAATTCTAGCTATTTAAAAGGGAATCAATATAGGTTCGCAGCACTTTTCACAGATTTCATATAGTGTTTAAAAGGATTATAAATAAAACTAAGATTTTTAACTTGGTTATGCCCTTGCAATATTTGAATTTATAAATGACCTCTAAACTGCAAGTATGATTGCTAAAATCATGGTACGTCGACATCACGTGACAAGTCTAAATAAAAAATCTAAATGTCCCCAACATGTAGATTTAAACCACACTACATTTTTTGATACCAGAGAAGTCCTAAAAAAAATCGCCCATCCTAATAAAGTATGTATTTTTTATCTTAAAAATCGCCGATATTTCCATTTGTAACCTTAACTGTGCTGCGTAGTACTTTTCATTTTAAAAGGCTCATGTCTAGTATATCTGACCTTTACCAAGTATTTTGTGTAGTTATGAATTCACGCTTCCGATTTATAGAAAGCAATAGCACTGATCAAATCAGGAAAAATCATTTATCTATACGCAAAAAATGGAGAGAGATCTATTTAGTATATGCCCTTTCGAAAAGGCAATTTAATAAGGAACCTCAATGTTAAATATGCCAATTCTGTACACAAAAGACGGTAAAATGAATTAAATACATTCACCTGATAATTATTGAATAATCGTGCTAAACAAAAGTTTTACATTGGTATTAATAGCCTAATATGTAAAATATATAAATATTAATATCTGTTAAATAACAAAAATGGATTTTTAACTGTAAAAAAAATTACTTGATGTGCCTTTCAATGGCGTATGAAATACGTCATTTTTGGCACAATAACATAATTTCAAACAGTTAATTGGGATCAGTAATTTGACTACTTGCCGTGTGGGATTTAACTAACACAAATTTTTATGCATTGATAGGTTTTGTTGTTGTTTAATATGCTTAAACAGTTAAAAGTTGCATTTTTATCTTTTTCTACGATTATGAAAAATATCTATATTCGTATGATGTTACAGAAAACATTTTCGTTGTAAGTTAGACCCCGCCATCCTTATGTAGCCTTAACAATGCTGCGACGAAAACAACGTAGTAAAGTATATTAATATAATTAATTTGTTAATAGGGACAAAAAGGAGTGACTGGAAACATTCTTGATGGAAAATATACCATTACAGCAAGAAAGACAAGTACTCATAATCAATTAAAAGTTGACGGAAAAGTAATCAAACCAGGGAGGCCGACTCTAGAATTAAGAAACAATGTTAATGGAAGAGTTACAAAAATTCGATACGAAGATGATTTGACTTTACAGAAGCAGTTAACAGGTAACGTTAACCAAATAATTAAATTAAAAAAATAAATTAACAAATATATATACTCTTT
This sequence comes from Saccostrea cuccullata, assembly GCF_032062105.1. Taxonomy (NCBI): domain Eukaryota; kingdom Metazoa; phylum Mollusca; class Bivalvia; order Ostreida; family Ostreidae; genus Saccostrea; species Saccostrea cuccullata. Next base: position 19,646 of record NW_026926510.1, on the reverse strand, counting down.
TATAATGGTTTGGGTTTTATTATACAGTATAATTGAAAATCCCCCACGGACTCCCAGTTTTCAACAAGAAATATTGGTTTGAGCAAATTTGAATCTACGCTAACTGATGATGCATTTAATAAAACACTGACGGTTTTGCTATTTTAGGAAACAGATTTTAATCAGATATTTTTGTTACTAAGTATATTGACTGGAAACTTTAGTCCAACCCTAAACAAAGGCCTAGCTTAATGATTAAAAAAAAGAATCTTCATATCCTGATGAATTTGTCTCATTAAGACTGTGCAACTCTTGGGAAAAATTCTTTTATCCTATTCTTCCGCAAAACAAAACAGCAGGTACACGTACATCAAATTCACACAGTTTATAATTAATGTCCTTTTACAAATATTAACAAGGTCACCGTTAGATTCAATATTCTTCAAATAGAGTTTTAATGCCGTCTGTAAAAAAAAATCTTTAGAAATAATTATTTTATTTTCAAATTCCCAGAAAAACCAGAGGAGGGATTAAGTTTGTTTTATCGGGAAGGAAATGGTCTTACACTTCTCCTAAACGACGCACAAAGAAGCTTGTTGGGAAACAGAGATGGTGAAATTCCAGATCTCTCTATGAATGCAAAAGAAGGATTTCCCGACTTTGAATCTAAGATAGATCTTCCAGATCTAGGTAACATTGAGATTACTGCATGAATTTGAACATTTATGTTTATAAATTGTTTTTTTCGTTAAATTGTTAAAGTATGTATATTAACATGAAAATTGACTAGCTGCAGTTAAAGTGCCCATAAACTTAACGATACAACGATCTAGAACTCAATGACAAAAACATTTTTAAAAAATAAAAGGGGGGGGGGGGCAATCAAAAAATCCAGTTGAAAACAGTTTTAATATCATACAAAATACAACAAATTAAAAACCCCAAAAAGAAGGGAATCAAATATATGCACAAAACTGCACTGAATTTTGTGTACATAAGTTGCAGGAAAACTGACTAGCTTCATTAAATGAGCCCGTGATCTTCACGTATCAATGACCAAGAAATCATAGAAAAAAAAACAAAACAGTAGGGACATCAACTGACTCAGTTTATTACATCATTTTACTAAAAAAAAAGAATATCCATAGGGCAAACTTTACAAAATGTTACCTAGAAATTCAGAATTTTTTTTTTCAAATAAAGAGACAGTTTAATGAGTTTTGATGCCGAATAATGGAATGAAAGAATTGAAAAACAAATAAAAACTTTTCTTTTGAAACATTTTTTTCATTCACTTTTCTAGAAAAACCAGAAGATGGAATAAGTTTGGTGAATCCGAAAGGTAATACTCTCTCATTTCTCCAAAAGTACACACAAAGAGATCTGTTTTAGCTTATCAAGATTTCGGTTATATTAAAGATATATATGCCTTATTAGTGTTTTATTGCTAAGAAATAAATATATGTGGTGTCTCATCGAGTTACATAAGTTGTGTAATTTCTGCAATTAAGACCAATTGAATTCCATCACTTTTAAAAGTTATGAAATATTATTTTGTAAAAATTATTTTCTCTCCGAATCGGATATTAAACCGCCTCTTATGGAAATATTCATGAACACGTGGTCTCGCATGCTCACAGCATACAATGGTCCAATCTCTTGAATGAGCCGAAAAGCATGATGGTCTACTACGTTTTTACTAAAAAAACGTGGGTTAGGGAAATGTACGATGCGATTTCAAATGACGGCTGGAAAGCCAATTTTCAATTTTTTGAAACCTGTTTTCGAAAAATTGGAAGAATAGTTACTAATTTCACGGTTTAATTGAAAATTACCTTTATATTAATTCTCATGTGCTTGGATCGTAGAACGTGTATTGAGTAGCATACTGTATGTTTCGAAGTTGTACACATTGTAAACATTGTTAATATGTGAGCACACCTCAGAGTTAGTTGCTTTTTGTACCGAGGAATATATAGTCACGTGAAATTATCTTTTCACTGTACAACTCGGGCGAACTGTAAACAAACGGACCTGTACAAAAGAGTGGGGAAAACTTTTATTTTTATCATTGTTCATTTGTATACAAATGTTAGCATGGGATTAGTGGATGATAATGTACATGATGCATTAAGCGTGTAAATGCTTGGGGAAATGCACCACGTCTTTCCGAGAGCGATTTAAAAAAACTAGCCTGTTCGAAAAACACATGTAGTATTTATGTACTGAGTAGTAACCCATAAATGCATTAAATACAACTCATTGAGCCGATTGGTCGACTTGTCAGTCTTGTTGGTTCCTCGATGAACAGACGTCACAAAAAATAGTTTCCTCGACCTGATGATTCTCGTGATGCTTTTCCCGCGCACATGCCCGGATCCAACATAAACATCAGTCCTTTCTAAATACGCATGAGAATATCGTGTTCTTTTCCCGAGCAGTACTTTGTTAATACCGAATAATATTTCGTCGAATTTGCGAGAATGCTTCATTTTTAATAGCTTATCATACTTCAGAAATTTTTTTTGGTTTCAGCTGTGCAAAAATACTGTTTAACACGGCATACATATCTTTAAAATAACTGAATGAATTTTAACATTTATTTTTATTATATGAATTTATTCATTATATAGTTCTCTCCAAAATCTCGGTTATTTTGTAAAAAAAGAAGTTCAGTTAATACAGTTACAGTAAAAGTTAAACTGGAGGAGTGGATCGAATTAAAGAAATAATATATAGGAAAACATTTTCATATAATACAAAATTACAACAAATTAAAAATTCTCAAAAAAAAAAAAGGAAAACAAAAACAATGTTCCATATGCACAAAGTTGTACTGAATAATGTTCACGAATGGACGAAATGTGTGGGAAAATGTAAGTATATTTACACAAAAACAGACTAGCTGCAGTTAATGATTCAATAAACTTCATATCAGAATGAACTAGAACTCACAAAAAGCAAACAAAAAAAAGATGGACATCAACTTATTCTGTTATTTTACAAAAAAATCTCCATAGGGAAGATATTCACAAGTTCACCCTGAAAATTCAGCATTCTTAATTCATAATATGAGTTAAATGAATTTTGGTGCCGAACGAAAATGGATGTATGCAATAGAAAAAAATTCTTTTGTAACATTTCTTTACTTTCATTTTCCTAGAGAATCCAGAAGATGGTATAAGCTTGTTGAATCCTAAAGGTAATAGTCTCCCCCTTCTCCAAAACGCTGCACAAGGAGGTCTGTTATATTCAATCAAGATTTCCGTAATATAGAGATCACTGCATGAAACTAAACATTTATTTTTATATAATGATTTTTTTCCTTAAATAGTTCTCTCATGAAGTTCTTTCTATTTGAAAAACTGAATACTTCTGTTTACACAGTTACGGTAAAATAAAATTGGTGAATGGATCAATTACAAATATCATTTTGAAACAGTTTGTATATCATGCAAAATACAGTAAATTCAACCCCCCTCCCCAAGGCAAAAACGAGTAACAAATATATGCACCATATGCACAAAGCTGCATTGAATTATTTGTACACGAATATACGTATTTGCGAATATATGTAGGCACATTTACACGAGAACTGATAGACTCCACTTAATGAGTCAATGATCTTTTCTATCAATGAGCTAGAAATCATAAAAAGAAAAAAAAAAAAAAAGTAGGGACATCAACTGACTCAGTTTATTACGTCATTTTACAAAATATTCAAAAGGTCACCTAAAGATTCAGTATTTTATCAAATAAAGAGACAGTTGAATGAGTTTTGGTGCCGAATAATGGAATTATACAATAAAAAAACACATAACAACTTTTCTTTTGTAGCATTTTTCTCATTCACATTTCTAAAAAAAAAAAACAGAAGATGGAATAAGGTTGTTGAATCCGAAAGGTAATAGTCTCTCGTTTCTCCAAAACGACGCACAAAGAGGTCTGTAATACATGTAGCTTATCCAGATTTCGGTTATATTGAGATAATTGCATGAATTTTAACATTTATCTTCATAATATGAATTTCTTCATTAATAGTTCTCTCCAAAAGCTTGTTTATTTTGTAAAAAAGAAATTCTGTTTATAAAGTTACAGTAAAATAAAATGGGAGGAGTGGATCAAATTAAAAAAAATTATATTGTAAAAAAAGGTTTCATATCATACAAAAATACAACAACTTAAAAATTCTCAAAAAAGTAGGAAAACAAATAAATGTGCCGATGCACAAAGCTGCACTGAATATTATACACGAATGGACAAAATGTGTAGGAAAATGTAAGTATATTTACACAAAAAAAACAGACTAGTTGCAGCTTATAAGTCCATAAACTTCATCTAAGAATGAACTAGAACTCATAAAAAAGTAGAACAAAAAAGATGGACATCAACTTATTATGTCATTTTATAAAAAAAAATATATCTCCATAGAGAAAATATTCACAAGTTCACCTAGTAATTCAGCATTTCTTCATTAAAAATGACAGTAAAATGAATTGGGTGCCAAATGATAATGGAGATATGCAATAAAAAAAATAGCACTTTTCTTTTGTAACATTTTTTTCTTTCATATTCCAGATAATCCAGAAGATGGTATAAGCTTGTTGAATCCTAAAGGTAATAGTGTCTTCCTTAAATAAATCTCTCATAAAGTTCGTTTATTTAAAAACTGAATACTTCTGTTTACACAGTTACGGTAAAATAAAATTGGTGAGTGGATCAATTACAAATATCATTTTGAAACAGTTTTTATATCATGCAAAATACAATAAATTTAACCGACCCCCATGAAAAAAACAGGGTAACAAATGTATGCACCCTATGCACAAATCTGCATTGCATTATTTGTACATGAACAAACCCGGTACGTAATTTTTGCGAATATATATTACATTATAGTACATTTACACGAGAACTGACTTGCTCCAGTTAATGAGTCAATAATTTTCTCCTATCAATGAGCTAGAAATCATAAAAAGAAAAACAAAAATGAGGAGGTACATCAACTGACTCATTTTATAACGTCATTTTACGGAAAAAAAAAGAATCTCCACATGGCAAACATGACAAGGTCACCCAGAGATTCAGTATTTCTTCAAATAAAGAGGCAGTTCAATGGGATTTAGTATGGATTAATATTAGAAGTTTGCACTTAAACATACCACTTTTCTTTTGTATTTTTTTTATCTTTCATATTCCCAGAAAGACCAGAAGATGGAATAAGCTTGTTGAATCCGAAAGATAATAGTCTCTCCCTTCTCCAAAACGACGCACAAAAAGGCATCTTAGACGACAAAGCTGGTGAAATTCCGGATCTCTCTGCAGACGCAAAAGAAGGCCTTTCAGACTTTGAATCTAATATAGATCATCCAGATTTCGGTAACATTGAGAAAACTGCATGAAATTTATTTAATGTTTATTATCCAGATTCTTGTCATTTAAGTTTTGTATTTAGACTGTCTAGATGCTTTTTGACAAACTGTGGAGGTCTTTTACAATGTTTCTGGCAATAAATTTTATGTACAAAATTTAAACCTTGAAAAAAGATCTATGTACGGTATTTAATAATTATGATCGTAAATTGAAAATCCTAGATGTCAATTACTTTGTAATACTGAAAACTTCAATTTACGCGCGCGCGCGCGTATCGGGGGGGTGGGGGGTGGGGGGGGGTGTGGGGGGGGGGGTGAAAAAAGACATCCCAATTAAAAACAGTTTTCATATCATCAAACATGCCCAAAAAAGGAAAAACTATATGTATTATATTCACATTGCTACATCATATTATGAGTACAAATATGGTTGAAAAAAAATGCGGGATAAATGTTATTATAGGTGTACTTTCTCAAAAACTATGTAACTTCAGTAAAGGACTCAATAAACTTCACATTAAAATGTGGGAAATTAATTGACAGCTTATTTTTTTTTTGAGTTGAATTATAATGGAAGTATGCAAAAAAACATACCACTTTTCTTTTATAATCTTTTTTTTCTTTCATATTCCCAGAAAGACCAGAAGATGGAATAAGCTTGTTGAATCCGAAAGAATATCGTCTCTCCTTCTCCAAAACGACGCAAAAGAAGGCCTTACCGACATTGAATCTAGAATTGATCAACCAGATTTCGGAAACTTTGAGATCCCTGAGTAGACGGAGGTTTTTATATATTACTTTTGTATTATTGTTAAAGTGATTGTAAATGTTCACATTAATCGAGACAATGCGTAAAAAGTGCATCTTTGTAATTAGAAGTTTTAGGCGTCCTTTGTGCTATTTCCTATCAAAATACATTTTAACGTTCTCAAAAAAAGTTTTTTAATCTGTTAAATTCTTTTCGATACAGTAGGAAGAATATCGTATTTTACATGTAAAAAAAAAACAAAAAAAAAAACAAAGACGTTTAGGCTCTTGAGATAATTTCAAGAACAGAAGGATAATTAAAATCATTTATATAAAGGCATTTTAGACTATCTTCGGAGAATGGATGATAATTTGATTTTTTTGAAATCGAGACGTCTTGAGAAAAATTAGTAAACACTATGATCTTAAAGTTAGACATCTCATGAAATTTGACGAGAATCCTCTGTTAAAGAACCACTGAATTAAAAAAAAATACATTCTGTATGACACAAAAGAGATTACTCAAATGCATATTGTATAGATTAAATGTAAATGAAATCATTGTAGTCCGTTGTAGTTGGTTGTTCTTTTCCATTGTATGTATGTGTACAATAAGATGTAAAGAAAAGTAGGCCTTATCTTGAAAAGTACTACTTGTTAATGAATTTCGTTTGTTTAATATGTAAAGGCATAAAATTAATCTTTTGTCATATTTTGCTAGTTGTGAAGGCCTTGAGGTATACAATTGTTTATTAAATTTCTCATTATAAAAAGACATATCACGTCAAGCCGAGAAGCGCAGATCATCAGATCAAAGGAAACGCAAATACGACTCCCCGGATCAAGTTACTGTTTTATTGATCTTTTTATTGGCATTGATTATTTATTGTCAATTGCAATTTTTGATATTGCCTAATACAATGAAATTCATATTCAAGAAATAAAAGTCATATATTCATACATTGTTTAGTTTACTGTTTACATCTTTTAAATAACATGCTACTATACAAGCAATGAAATAATCACCAGGCTGATTTTCTATCGAAGTCCAATTTAACTCACTTGTGTTAATAAAACTATAGGTACTGTGAGCAAGGAGCTCACCAAATGATACTCCGCCTCCCATACGCAGTACTGCTAAGGCTTCCCATAGCTTTTAATGCGTTTAAAACGTAATACTGCATTGCAAGGTCGATTTTAAGTTTTATTTTTAAGTTCTGTATCTAAATACGTCCAATTCATATAGAGAGCTTCCCTAGGCTATATATAATCACATTTGTTACGATATCACATGGCCTCGTTGATCACGTGACGGCCACTTTTACCGTTGTGAAGTGCTTCAGCGCAGCACTATAACACAAATATTTTTAATTTTTTGTCATGTAAATAAACTCGTTCCATCTTTGAGAACCCGAAATGTGCATGAGAAATGTTATATTATTACTCTCTGGTACAAAATATTTCACATTAACTTCAACTTACCGACAAATCTGAGGGTATTTTTAGCTGAATATCGTGAATTCATATATTATGAATTCTGCCTATATCCGCGAGTATTAAAAAGGATAAATGTCAAACGGAGATTTTCGTATGTATTTTGAACACGCTGACTTTTTCACAAGAGTAATAAAACAAACTTATCTTAATTATTCGGATATATTATATTTAAAAAAAAATGAATAAAACAAGTTTTTAACCTAGATTTCTGCATCTTTTTATGCTGATTGAAATAGGATGCAAGGTTGATGACACTCTCACACTCATTACAGCTCAAGTTTGCAGCGACTTGACGTCATAATTAATAAATTTGTAGTTCAAAGAAGTACATGCGCAGAGTACACTGCAATTTTCTCCGGGAAGCCTTATCGTACCAGCGTATGAATATGCTGTAATGTGAGTATCCATGTTTTGTTGTGTGAAACTCAAAATATGTGATAGATAAAATAGTAAAATAGGAGTTGCACAATGGCAATATGTAAAATTGATTTTGTGAAAGTTTCATTAAATTTCACTCGGTAGTGCATGTACAAGAGGAGTTGCGGATAAGAGTAAAAGTGAAACAGACAGACGTACGTGCGGAAATCCCGATTACTATATACACTCCCACTTTTCAAGCGGGGGGTATAATAACTGAAATTTGCTTTATTTTCATGTTGAACTATTACTATTACAGTGGTATGAGAGGAGTTGCGGATAAATATTTTTTAGATACCGATACATATATATATATATATATATATATATATATATATATATATATATATATATATATATATATATATATATATATATATATATATATATATATATATATATTCTTAGAAAGGCGTCATGTTGTTGAGAAGTTCAGAGCAACATGCTATTACGGAATTTTTTTTCATTGAAACGAACAGCTTATGCCACGCTTGGACAAAAAAAAAATATTTATTTAATGGTCATGAATACACTTTTTTATCATTTCCCCTTCATATCAACAATTTGATCGATTATTCCTGGATTTAAATCAGATAATTTATATCATAGAAAAGCTAAACAAAACACATTTATTATTTATTTTAAAAATGTCAACGCATGTTTTTTGAATTTAGGAAAAATTGTCGTGTCTGAAATTTATTTATGATTTGTTTTTAATTATGTTTGAGAAATATAAGCTGCTTTGCCTGATCTATATATTAAAAGCCGTACACATCATTTTAAAACACCCTAGGTTTCCAACGTCTCATGATTTTAAGAAAGTTCACGGAATATGTTTTAAATTGGTGTACAAATCATATACCACATGCATTGTGATAAATTCTTCGAGTTTAATCAGTGTGAAAGTCAACTGCCTTAAATTTCACGATTTTACGATGATGACATTTTTATTGATGGTCTGAGCACGAGTAAGCTCCGCCCATTTCATGAATTACTAAGCCCAGTGGAACGGCTCACTGGGACCACGGGGTCAATGTTAATCGCCTGATACCACTGTGTAGCTGCTATTGGACTGATTTGGTACCGCTGTTATGCTTTTTTCACAGGTTTGGTCTTAATATTCCAGGACAACATGTATGTTCAGGACAGGAAAGAATGATAATACCCCTAAGCTCTCTACACGTGAAAAAATTAATTGTAATCTTGAAAAACTGTTTTGGAAAAAAAAACCTAGTGTTCTGTTAGATGTAAATTTTGTTAGATCATTTTTTCTTTTTGTCCCCCGCTTGAAAAGTGGGGGATATTAATTTGGGTTTGTCCGTCCGTCCGTCCGTCCGTCTTTCTGTCTGTCTGTAACGCTTTCGTTTCCACACGATATCTCGAGAACCCTTTGAGCTTTTGCAATGAAATTTAGCATAGCAACTCCCTATGGATTAAAGAAGACCCCTATTGATTTTGAGGTCAAAAGGTCAAAGGTCAAGGTCATAAATAAGCAAATTCTGTCTGTTAAAACACTTTCGTTTCCACACGATATCTAGAACCATTTGAGCTATCGCAATGAAATTTTACATAACAACTCCCTGTGGCCTAAAGAAGACCCCTATTGATTTTGAGGTCAAAAGGTCAAAGTTCAAGGTCGTAAATTTATACATTCTCTCTGTGTGTAACACTATCATTTCCGGGCGATATTTCAAGAAGATTTTGAGCTTATGCAATGTAATTTTATACCAAAACTCCCTAGGACGTCTCTCGCCCCTCTCAAAGTGCCCCGCTCCGTTTGTTTTATTAGTATTTATAGTATTACATGTCGCTATTTTTAGCGCAGGGGCATGAGGAGAGTTATTGCGTATAAAACAGGTTCTCGGCGGACTTTATGTTCTTATTACATCTATTATAACTGTTTAATAAAGGCTAAATAAATCAAACACCATGGATTGTGTAAAATTTTGAGAATACCGAACATGAAAACATGAATATATGCATGTATGTGACTTCAGTTCTGCATATACTTCACTCCATGTAAAGCGACTCCGTGGTCTAGTGGTTATGTCTCTCGCTTCAAATGTGAGAGGTCCCGGGATCGAATCACGGACGATCTTTTGTATTTTTTTTTATTTTTTTTAAATAATTTTTTTTTAACTAAATGATAGTATTCAGCATGTGAAATGAAAAATTTATGAGGTTATAAAATCATCATTACAGTGTGATAAATATTCCATATAAAAAAATCTTCTATACACATAATAAAGAATAAGCAATCAAATCTATATATGCATATTGACATACATGTATTTTATTTCCTTCAGTATACATGTATACATTTAATAATTCTACAAATTTAGTCAGGGGAGCCGACTTTTTCCCTAAGCGGGGGACACGAATTCTCTGAATTAGCTTGTATGCATTAATATTGATGTTTTGGTTCAACAATTCACATTATTAATTCAAAGCATTTATTATGATATGTTTGAAGGCATTAAATATACATATAGAGGAAGACATTTTTCAAATGATATATTACTACAGGCACAATGACAGCTAGAACACTTCATTAAATAGCATTAAATGATAAATAAAACAAACAATAATTAACGTCAAAAATTGGGAAATGGAGCAAACAAGACGGAATCAGAGTTGGGATAGCATGCTAAATATTTCATTTTTTAAAATCTAATTAGGTATTTTTTTCTATTGTAAATCAATTCAAATGGGAATTGTTATGAAATCATTTAAAAATGTGAGAGTGAACTGACAACTACGCCTTAACGTATACTAAGCGTACTATCGGTATAGCAATGTTCGGATTTGGCGCTCTTGTCTGTGTTTAGCTGGGATTATTGCTCAAAGAGCAATTACCGGCTTATGTCATCCTATTCAAGGCAGGAAGTCAACCCCATTGTCGCCATTTTAAAGTTACGTGGAAAATATAGTTTTTACTCTCAACCGCTTTTGAGATAACACAAACGCTAAATAAAGCAACAAAAATAAAGCGAAGTTTTATCTTTTAAATAAACATTAGAAGTAATGACTTTGAAAACTTCAGTTTAAGTCAAAGAACATAGTTCATTTAGCGTAAGAATTTTTGATAATCAGTGTTATCGTACTTCTCTACACATACGAGGTAAAGCAGGAGAGGGAACTAGACTGGTCTGTTTGTTTACATTCAGCTGCGGTACCAGTTTAATTCTGATTCTGACAAGATCGGACTTGTGGTATTAGGATTGAAAAACTCACTGTCAATGTCTTATTGCAGCCCGGAGGACCGGGCTGCTCTATACATATACGTTTAATTGTTGGTGTATGGGGATTGGGGTGGGAGACTCAGTAGTAATTCAGAATTAATGCTTTTCTAAACATTGAAAAGTTTGTAAATCAATATGTTCTTTCCTTATATAAATTACGATATACATGACATATTTACTTCCATAAAAGTGAATCTGTAAAAATATGTATGTTTTTCACATTTAATATATAAAGTTGCTTATCATTTACTATGGAAAAAGGACAGGTCCCTGTTTTTAGAATATCGAATTTTTATTCTCGCATAAAAACGTACTATGCAAGGTTGGTGTTTTATATTCTAAAATTTTATATTATATTCATTTTTTAATACAGGTAATGCATGTGTCTCACTTAAATTTATATTTCATGCAGCCAACATTTACTTGAGTAGTTAATCAATTTTAAGATGGTATCGTTTTTGTTTGATTTTTATCCGACTATAAGTTTTCAAAATTTTCGCGACTATCGTCTCAATCAATTAAACGCATGGTTTTTCACATTTATCAAAGCGGTTTGATGATCAAGACTCATTTCCATTATTTTTACTTTATATATTTCTCGGGCGACAATTGATGGTTACAGACCCTGAGACGTGCTACTACCCCATACGCTCGCTGCACGAACGGTACACGAACGCTACACGGTTTGCACGAAAGGCTGCACGGTTTACACGAAACGCTACACGGTTTACACGAAACGCTACACGGTTTACACGAAACGCTTTGCACGAAAGGCTGTACGGTTTACACGAAAGGCTGCACGAAACGCTTTGTACCCGTTTCTCACACGCTTTGTACACGTACGATTCTCGCACGTTATGGCCTCGGTTTGGATTTCTACTGAGAATATCTCGGACATTATTACGGTTTTATAATTAATTAAATGGAAATCTTTCACAAATCTGGTTCATAAATATCAGTACACTAGTATCATATAAACCGATAGAAATATTTGAAACTATCACAGTTGTAATAAATTAATAAATAATTGTCATTTCGTATTTATTTATCTATCCAAATGTTTAAAAACGAAATGCCGATATCATGAATGACTTTCATAAGATACAATTTTCATGTATTAGTCATACATTACAATGAATCTCTTGCATTTAAACTTTTTTACGAGTATAGTTTAATATTTACATTGAGTGTAATTTTCTTTATGAAATCCATTAAAAATTCTCGACATTCAAATTTCTATAACACACGCGAAACCTTGTCATCGCGCGCATTAGAATACACAGTAGGAACTATATGCACTTTCAATACTCTAGGAACACCAAAATGTACAATGTTTTATTTCAATTAAATAACCTTGAAAAATTAACATGAAAATACAACAAATGTGCGTTTAAAATTAATTTGTCACTTTTTTTCCTCGCAATGTTCGTTTGCGTTATTTAACTTTGCAACGTAACATGCATCACAAACGGCTCTTACGTCTATAAAGCACACCAGGTTTGAAGGGCGCTAAATTCACAGTAGAGATTACTTTGATAAACAATTATGAAGAAGAAAAATTAGAAGAATGTAAATATGAGCATTGAATTCATATTCAATGCTATATAAGCATTGAATTCATATTCAATGCTTAAATGAATAAAACAAAAAAGTCGATTTCTTACTGCAGGAATATGAGCTCATTTATTTTAAATAATATTGATAATATTGTGTTTGATTTCCGTAGGCGGATTATTTTTCTTGATTATTATTTAGTAAAAAAATTTGCCTATATACTCTACTTATAATTATTGATACATTTTTAAAGATTTTTTTTTATCTTACGTTAGCATTATCTATAGGAGGGAAACCGGTAAGAGGGGGGGGGGGGGGGGGGGTAAATGTGGTGTCTTAATCTATTTTTATTCTCTTTCTCTTTTTACATGAAGCTTATCAAATAACATCAGTATACCAATCATACTGTAAAATCCGTAATTTCAAACCCGACTAGACGTATGTATATATGTGTACATTAATTAATAGTCGCGGCATTTGACTATACATTTTACATGTACATACAATGTAGATCGATCACTACTTCGGCATTCAGGTATATTAAAAGAAAAGTGATATATCTTAGATGAAATTAAAAGTACGTGATTTATAAAACAAATAATGTACAATTACTCATGATTTACTCCTAAGCTTTTCTTACATTATATTCATGAAAAGACTATCAAATCAGTTCTGTTCATTTTATACTGTTTACGGCAAGAAATTCGGATTTACAAATAAAAGATGAAATCCGCTGATATATAAGTTGTACCCATTAAATATTTATAGAACCATTTTATTTTAAGAAAATAAAACCCAGTCGTATTTTTCATGTGTATTTTAGCCCTTAACTCAACATGTACATATAACAAAACCGGTTTTCAGTTACCATGCACTCGGAGCCCTTGATCGTTGCTGTAAATGACCTGGATCACAGTTGAAGGGCGGAAAGAAGATTGCAATATATTTTCAAGGGGTGTATCTGTGCACACATTTAACAAAGTATTTCAAAAAGAATAGAAAATTAAGCATTTGTTTAAACTAACATTAGATTGAAAGTTACAACAAAAAATAAAAGACTGTACTAGTAATTTTAATTTACCCAAGCCCCCCCCCCCCCCCCGTTTCTAAAGATGTTGTCGTCAGTGCGTGATAATTAAAATTTTAATCCATTTATTTGACAATAATGAGCAACAAAGTTTATGTATTAAAAGGTATTGAATGACACATCGTTTCAAAACTTTCTTTTACGTACTTTAAATGTGAAAATAAGAGCGGAGTCCTGATATATTTTTACTTTCAATAAAAAAAAATTATACCAGTATTTCTTTCTTTGAGAAAAAAAAATAAGATCGTGTTGATAGTATATTGAATTCAATGCCCTTAAAATTGTTGTACATAGTTAATTAATTTGAACACATTTTCTTGAGAAGGAATAAAAACAAACAAATGTGTATAATACGTTACCGTGTAATTTCATTTTGTTGTTCCATTTTTTTTTTGTTTTTACTCCTGAAATATCACAAACATAACTAATTCAATAATAAAATACCAATACAATTTGACATCCTGACCCATTGATAGCCACATTTAAAATGAAATGACTTCCGAATGAATCTTACATGATTCTTGCACGAAAGTCACACGTTTTTTCACACGGTTCTTACAAGAAAGTCGCAAGTTTCTCACACGCTTCTTGCACGCTCGCTACACGGTTTGCACGAAACACGTTGGAGCTTACACGAAACGCTGCACGGTTTACACGAAGCGTTCACGGTTTGCACGTAACGGAAAGCGTACGAAAGTCACACACTTTTTTGGGGTAGAAGCACGTCTCAGGGTCTGTTACATCAATGTTTTCTTGTCATTTATATTGATAGTTTTAAAATATTTTTTTTATCAGAATATAAACACGATTCATGTAAAAAAAAAAATCATGTTACTCTGTAATTGAGCCAGGGTCTCTGTACTTCTGAGTACTTTGATTTTCTTTATATCTTGAGAAAGGTTTACCTCTGAAGGACAGCTGATAATAAATGTTTCTTTTGACAACACTTTGCCACTGCACAATATTTACGCAAACATGTCACGCTTCTTATTGTGGAAATATAGTTACAGCAGATATTCTTTTGTTAAATCACCACATGACTTGATCAAGTGACGCCTTGCAATTGCGTCCTTAAAGAAACGTATACCACGGTTAGGAAAACAAAAATCAATGCTGTTTATAAAGCTTCAAAATTTATCCTAATGATTTATTAAACGGCCATGAAATATATTTTTTCTATCATTTTGCCTTTATATAAGCCATTTGACCAGATTTTTTATGAAATAATTTATTATTTATAGAAAATTGTTATGCATTAATTTTTATAATATAGGAAACTTTTATTTATTTATGATTTCTTTTTTTTTAAGTATGTTTGAGATTTAAAAAAAGCTGTTTTGCCTGACCGATAAATGAAAAGTCATACACATCATATAAAACCAACCCAAGGTTCCCAATGCCTCTGCAAATGATTTAAAGAAAGTCTACGGGAAACAAAAGTTTTAAACCGTTTTAAAATGGTGTACATTCCCATACAACATACATTTTGATAAATTCTTCGAGTTCTTATCAGTGTAAAAGTCAACTGCCTTAAAGCTCAAAATGGTGACAATTTCATTAGTGATCTGAGCAAGCTCCGTCCATTTTATGCATTATCGCGCCCACTACGACTTCTTTTGGGGACCACCACTGAAGGACAGTTATGAGACTGCTTTGGTACCGCTGTAGGACTTCTATGGGACTGCTTTGGTACCACTGCAGGACTTCTATTAGACTGCTTTGGTACCACTGGAAGACTTCTATGGAACTGCTTTGGTACTACTGAAAGACTTATATTAGACTGCTTTGGAACTACTGAAGGACTTCAATGGGAATGCTTTGGTACCACTGAAGGACTTCTATGAGATTGCTTTGGTACCGCTATTATACTCCTTTTTGTGAGTGTTGGTCTTAGTTAGACTGTATTTTGGTTAGGAAAGAGAAACATACATGTAGACTTAAAAAAATGTTTGAGATATTGATCGACAATTTTCATACTGTGTTATACCTCTGCGCTCCTTAAACGTAAAACATTTAATTGTATTGTGATCTTGAAGAAAATGCTATAGAAATAAAAAAAAATATCCAGTGTTCTATGAAATGTTCTTCGTGCATGTATGCTTCATTCAATAGTCAAGGAAAACAATTTACACTTTTTACATTTAAAGCAATGATTATCATATGTTTGAATTATTAATGCTAACGATACAGTAGGAAGAAACAAATGACAATTGTATCAAAATTAATATTTTACTGCTGGTGAAGTGTGTATAAAAGAGCGTTTTAATTGCAATAATTATGAATATAACGAACAATAAAGACGTCTTTTGATTCAAACAAATACCTTTACAGCGGAAAAGTATGCATCAGTGTTTGAATAAGATGCTAATTATTTCATATTTTTGAAAAAAAAAGTAAGGTAAGGGTACACCTATTTTTTTTATGAAGTTCAATACAAAAGTGAAATATCATGAATTCATTTAACCAGAAAGTGAACTGAAAATAAACCCTATAAACTTATAGCGTTTAACTACCTACAGTGTAGCTGTAAAGGAAAATGATCAAATTTGGGGTTCTTGTCTGTGCTTTACCGTGTGTTTTAAAAATTCTTGTGTTATTTCACCTCTGAAGGACAACTGATAAAAAACATTACTTTTGACAACACTTTGCCAACGCACACGACACTTTGCCAACGCACTCTTTCTACTATCTCAAGATTTACGAAGAAATCGGTGTGATAGACTGCAGTTTACAATGCTTTGTGCTAAATCCAGCATGTGTCGCAATCTTGTACAGCAAGAAATTCTTGTCTTGTAAACTCCTGAAATGTTATCTGTCTGAATTATCGATAAACAGGGCAAATGCTGAAGTAGGATGGGAATATCGGTTTAAGAATAATTGTAAGTATTTTTAAAGTATATTTATATGTTATTTATATAGGTGATAGGATCTTGACTATGAATTAAAATTTCCCTTAAAAAAAGAATATTTTGGTCACAGCTTTTAAAGATTTGGTACTAGTTTGTTCAAGAAATGATCTTATTAAAAGAGGACTCTGATAAATGTTATGTTTAAAAATTAATACAGATTTCAAATTTAAAAAAAAAAATAAAAACTTCTCATTTGAACTTGAAATCATAACTTTAGCTTGGTAAATAAAGTGTTTCGGGGCATAATTTGAAAGTAAACCCAATGAAAAATCATATTCAAACTGTCATTACCAATGAAAATTTGAGAAAAGCAGTCACAAATATGGGAGTTTTTTCATATCCAACAAAAGAAAATGTATCCAAATTGCCTACAGTTTTCAGAAAACGGTAATTTGTAAGTTCATGGCCTCTTCTTCAAAATAATGTCAAATTTATTATAGGTATCGGGACTACTTTTCATGTAAATTCAAATTGAATTCAATGAACATACCATATTTCTACCTATTTCTATTAGAGCCGTAAAGTACGGGAAAAAAAATTGAAAGTGATTATGACGTCATAATGGATCTAGAAGAAAATTTGGGTCTAAAGATATTTACTAGATTTTGACCTTAAGGGCTTAAATTTTCTCTTCATATACCCTGCATATATTAACAAACTGGAAAATATTTTTTTTTTATAAACTTTCTTTCAACTGGAAATTTATAAAACACCATTTCCATTTATAACAAAGAATGAATCTCTTTATCAGTTTGCCCTGCTAAATGGATACCCTTTGATGGTCATTTCTATTTTCTAAGCAACACAAAGATGAACTGGACCGATGCTAAGGTAAATAATATGTTTATTCAATATTTTGCGACTTGTACCTGTAAATAAATTTGAATTCAATTTTGATTAGATTTATTTTATTGTTTTTGAAATTAAAAACTTATTTTTTTTGTATCTTGATTGTTTTACCTAAATTATGATCTCTTCTAACATATGTAACCCTTTGGTTAAAGACGTTAAATGGTTGTCATTAAATAGCTTAAACTTCTTATATAGACAGTGCGTCTTTGGATATGAAATTAATATATAATGCATTAATAATTGCTGAAAAAATCTAATGTATTTAGAGGACGTTTATACGAGGGTTGTTCGAAAAGTTCGTGGACAACTGTCATATCTTTTTTATTTGACGTCATATGTTATCCATATTTGGTAGAAATATTTTAACAATAAATCCAAATGATTTGTATAAATTCTTTTCAAAATATTGCGATTTATTCAAAACTTATATAGATTTTGAAAATACAAAAATCGGATCGCGGAGCAGGTCAAAATTTAGCCAGTTACAGACAATACACTAAATAATGTTTGTAGTCAAATTCTCTGTAAAATGAATCAAAATCAAAAAACAACCGAGAAATTCAACTTAAGAATTGTTACATCGATTCGTATACCAAATTATGGTTTAATATTTTGCTTTGTCGAAAAGAAATCAACTTGAGAAGATAGGTAGTCCTTATTGAAAACGACAAAAAATGATGACGTTTTAGAACGTCACGGAGCAGCAGATAACGATGCAATTTTGTGTTTTACTCAGGGAAAATCCTGAATTAACTCTAAAAATGTTGAAGGAATCAAGAAAATATGTCTCAAACGAGTTACGCATGTGTGTACAATTAGTACTGGCAGTATTTGAGTGACAGAGACTCTGTATCGGATAAGGATGATCTGTGAAGAAACGGTTTAACTGTAAAAATCTTAACAAAACCTTAAAAAGTTGGAACGTCAAAGAAAGACATAGGGGCTTCAGAGTTGCTTATGCTGTGAAAGCAGAGTTAAGTAATAAAAGAAATTAAAACCTTAACAAAGGAAATTATACAACGAGATCAATTCTTAAAAAACAAATGTCAAGTATTAGAAAAGGGATTAATGAATGGGCATTGGATTATACTGTATGAAATGTATAGGTCCTGGATAGTATTTCTGAGAAATTCTTGACACTATGTTTTGACGTTACATTGCCATTAAGGGTGCTCCGCGGGTACAAAACATGTTGAGTTTAAAATGAAATAAATTGATTTCTGTTAAATTGAATGGAATGAAACTTTACACATCAACAAAACAAATAATTTTACATATTATAATGTGCTTATTTTAAATTTCCAGTGAGTAATATAACGAAGATTGACATCGTCCACGAACTTTTCGAACAACCCTCGTATAAATTAATTAAAAATTGTATTAGAAAAAAAAATATATATACATGTATACGTTAAAAACTATTTCACGCATTCTTTTTATAAAGAAAAGAAACAGTGCACAGCTTTTAGATTAAACCCAAAATTTGATGCACGGAATGCAACCTTTTAGCCGTAATTCCATTTGGCAGGGTTTATATCTTCGTTTACATAGAGTACTCTAAAGTAGTTTTGCGTTTGTAATTTTTGTTTTTAGAAAATGTGTATGGGAAAACAAATAATATAAAGAATCAAACGTGCAATTAAAATTACTACAGACCCTGATACGCTCAACTACCCCAAACGCATGCTGCGCGAATGGTACACGTTCCCTACACGTTTTACACGATATGCAATATGGTTTGCACGAAACGCTTCCACATTTGTACGAAGCGCTGCACGGTTTGCACGAAACGCTGCACTGTTCAAACGAATTTTTACACGGTTTGCACGAAACGAAGAGGCACACGAAAGTCACATGCATTTTGGGATAGTAGCACGTCCCCAAAAAATGTATAATAACTTGAAAGAAAAAGTTTGCTAATAATTAACAATTGATCTTTATGAATCTAAACTTCAACTTATTTTGTTCCTGTCTATTTATGTACATTGTA
>NW_026926509.1:0-27972 GCF_032062105.1 Saccostrea cuccullata | reverse complement strand
ATCTTTTTAAACGATCTGACTCCCCCTTCAATGTCACATAGATGACGCGGCTTTATGTTTATTCCTTAAAGATCCTTTTTTCATTCACTCTTGTCCGTAAACACTGCAGAATTATGCATGCATGGTGGTAATTCAACGTGATCATGGATTTAACAAGAAAGATAAGGTGCCTGGCCGTGTTCATCAAATAAGATTACAGTCGTCTGCTTCAATCAATACTCCATGTAGTCTGCAATAGTACGAAGATATAATAGAGAGAGTCCTGGTCCAGAAAGGCGGAAACGATTCTTCACCGAATGTTTACCACCCAGATATGAAAAATCATATTTATATGTGAAAAATTATACCTTCCTAGGAGATAGAAAAGAGAAGATGGATCCCGGATGTCTTGTACACCATTTATAAAGGTACCATTTACTGCACCGTCATTATGCATCGATCGTCCATTAGATTTAGTATGCATGCAGGTAATATTTGAAAAGATCCCCCGTATGTTATTTTCATCTGTGATGTACATGATAAGCTCTTTGATTGTGTGTGTTTTGATTTGATTTAATGGTGTATAAATAGATAAAAGGTTTCGTTCTTCTAATTAAATCTTAATCAATATTGTATTGAAATTCAAATCACGTGTGCTGAGTAACTATATAGTATATACATGTATATTTATATATTGTGTAACCTTTAAGAAGATTATAAGTATCTTTATTTTTTATCTGTTCACGAGGAACATCGTAGTTTGTCACTACGATTTATCCTCTTAATTTCATTTTATACTTCTTCATTTAAACTTAATATTATATACAATGACAAGGGTTTTTGTGCATAGGAAAAGTACATTTTAGTAACTACATGTATATACACTTGCACGTGTTTGCCCGTATGTTATAATAGGCAACGGGAAGTTTCTACCAGTATACATAAGTCTGTTAAATTACTGAATAAATTCCACAAAATTCTTGATACATCTATTTACACCATAAGAAGCAAAACAATGCGAAGAATTGTGCAACAACACGTGCAGGTCTGGTAAATCGTTTGTCAGGTATCGACACACCTGTGCACGTTTTTAAAAAATTATTTCAGGCATACCTGCAATGCCGCAGTCTGCAATTCAGAAAAAAGTACGTAACGCAAGAACATATCAAAAGACTCCAGGCAGCAAACTTCTCGATTAGGGCATACTCTAAAACCTGGCCTGGCCCCTTTGGCCTGGCCTGGCCCCTAAGTGGGCCTGGCCTCTCATTTGGCCACTAATTTGGCTTCAACCCAAATTTTGGCCTGGCCTCAAAAGTTGGCCTGGCCTCAAATTTGGCCTCTGTAAAAATTTTTGGCCTCACTCAAAAACATTTTCTTTTTAGGAATTTGATTTGATTTTATTGATTTTTTATTGGTTTCATTTTTTTTCACAGATTAAGCAGGTGATTAATATATTTTTGTTGATATGTAAATGTGAACATTAAAAATAATCATGTACTACCACCAATAAGGATTATTTTATTGATTATCAATTAATCAGTGTACAGTTATTTCATTTTATCATTTACAGGTATTTCATACAGACACGTTACCGATACTCTTGCTTATAATTATTTAGAAAAAAAAGTAGAGTAATTTTGTGTTTTCCAAATTGTGAACATTGAAAAAAATCTCCAGTAATAATTCATGTCAAATGTCATTAATAGCTTTGAAAAATTCCCACTTGTTAAGTAGATGAATCATCATCTTTCACACACTGTGGAGTGTTGTGTTACTGTTATGCCTGCATCATCTGTGTGATATATGAATACAGGCACCTAAGATTTTTTTTCAAATAAATATACCAAGACAGATACCAAAATATTTATATTACACTTATTTGATTACTCTGTTAAAAATTCATGTTCACTTTAATCTAAGAACAGTTGGTATTTAAAAAAAATTAAGATAAATAACATTATCAGATAATTTATAACTTTCTGTTCCTGGTGTGCCGTAACACTGTAATTGGATATCAAATGACAAAAAATTCTGCAGCAGGGTTCTTGACAGGGAGTTTAAAGGTTGAAGTTAATCAGTAATGACATGTATATGTGCATAGGCTGTTAAGCCACCCATGATTTATAAAGAATTTCCTGCTACAACTTTCACTGCCTACAATTATCAAAACAAAAGTTGAGTTTGATGATAGATTATTAAAATTTGTGCTGTAAAAGAATTGCATCCTATTCACCATTAGAACCCTATCATATAAAATGTGGTCAATTACTTGCATATCATAGTATTGACTCTTTTTCTATCATTTGTAAAAGTAGTCAACATCATCAAACAGATTTTTTAATTCTAAATAAAGGCAGTTAAAAAAAAACTTGTATTAAACAAGTAATACTTAAAATGGCAAATTTAAAATTCTTTTTAGTTCTTGGTTAATTACTACTCATCTGCATTTCTTTGTTGTCTTTATAATTTAATTGTGATGTTTCTAAATATTTTTTTATATAAACAATATTTTATTCACTGGTGTTATCGTGAATAGGATTGGGCAGCAGGCACAGCCTATTTTAGCCCTCTCCCTGATTTTGTAAATGTTTTTTACTCTGTAAAAATTATCATTCCTACCATGGAAATTTAAAAAAATAGAGGCACATTTAATAAATCATTAAGAGAGTGTCTTTTTGAAAGTAAAATTATATGCTCTGTGTTATAGTCTTCAGAATTGCAACAGATCAATAGAAAATCAATAAAAATAAATCAGATTGGTAGTAGTGTATAATTATTCTAATGTTCACATTTACATATCAACAGAAATATATTAATCACCTGCTTAATCTGTGAAAAAATGAAACCAATAAAAAATCAATCAAATCAATCAAATTCAGAAAAAGAAAATATTTTTGAGTGAGGCCAAAATTGAGGCCAAAAATTTTTACAGAGGCCAAATTTGAGGCCAGGCCAACTTTTGAGGCCAGGCCAAAATTTGGTTTGAAGCCAAATTAGAGGCCAGGCCAACTTAGAGACCAGGCCAGGCCAGAGGGGCCAGGCCAGGTTTTAGAGTATGCCCTCGATTAGTCATGTTTTGTTGAAATTTTATGAAATAAATCGGTGACATAATCTCAGCACCAAGAATTGTACCTGTCATCTGCGTTAAATTTTATTGCTCAGTTCGTATCTTTCTGCTATTGTGCTCTGCATTTTTTCACCTTCAATTATTGTGAATCTAAGGATTATTCAATGTAAGATTTTATAACTGAGATTGAATTATAAAGAAGTAAGGGTTTTCCATCTTATATAACATGAATAATCTTTTGATATCCCATTACATTTTTGTCTGGCTATTTCATTTCTGTAGAAAATTTTTAATACACTTTCATAGTGGGCTGTAGTTTAAAATAGGAACCAAATCATTTATCTTGAGTACCTCGTAATCCCTTCCAAAGTGTATTGAAGTATCGATGAAAATTTGTTTCACAAGATTTTGCAAAATGATTTATTGCTTTATAGGTAACGTTTATGTTCTAAATTATTAAATCTGCCCATAAACGGAATTTAGGGATACTCTACATAACCTTTGACTACTTCCTACTTCTCATAGAAAAATTTATAACCATTTATATGAGGACAGTAAATAGTTGTCACATTGTTATTTTTGAATTTACTAAGTACAGTACAAACAGAAGTTATCACATCATGTTAAATTCTGTAATTATTATGTTAATTGTAAAATTCAATATTCATTTTGTTTAGTGTGTATTCATCAATATTGTCACTTTTTACATCTTCTACAGAGAATTTGAAATTAATATATCAGGCAAAGAAACTCTTCCTCAAGAAAAAAAAGGTCGTGTATGAATTCGGCAAACTATGCTTATAAAAATCCTGTCTATATTTTTTTTGCAAAAACGATTGAGTATTGATTATAAAGAGACAAATTCAAGGAAGCATGATACTGATCGGTAGAATTTTAATTCGGAAGACGTAATCACTCTCATAACCTTTTTAAAATTGCATCAAGTTTTTGAAAAAAAAAATCTGCATTTAATCATACGTTTGACTGCACCTTATTTTTATTTCAGCTGTATACAATTACATTTATAAACATCGCCTCTTCCAGGCAGGTGCTCGGTTGAAGTCATTTCAACATGGAGATGTATAACGCAGAAAGCTACAGAAATCGAGACATCCTAGAAGTTGTCATCCAACAAAAAGAAGAGAAGAAAATTAAAGACAATGAAGAGAAACAAAAGGAACAAGTTTTGCACATGCGCAGAACACCGGAAATAGTCAGCAGACCATCTAGTCGAATGTCTTCCAAACAAACTTCCGTGCAGACGGAACAAAAACCAAAAGAAAGTAACGTTGTAAAAAGATCAGAATACATCGCTCAAAACAATGTTTCACAAACTATTCAGAGCCTGGCGATTCTGTGTTTAGCTTCCTCTGTTGTTCTAATTTTGGATATTTATGTATTTATTGTGGGGACCGGTGATCCTCCCGAGGGGGAGACGAGAAACGGAAGTTTGCTGACGTCACTGAAGCAGTATGAGGATGTGACGGAAGTATTCACCGCTTTTTCAACTCTTGTGATGATTTTGTCAGCGAACTGTGTGCTAGTGTGTTCTATGCAATGTAATGTTTTATAGCTTCTAAAGTCATCAAGACTGTCGACGGTCCAGAAAGGTAAGTGTTACATTTTTCACTATACGTGTTCGGAAAGATTTCCGAGCAACCATATTTTAAAATATGTATTGAGCTGTTACTTCCAGGGCTATGAAATACTTCCGTGAATGTTCAAGTAGCAGACTGGTAGCGGTCGTTGGATTTTCATATCATTTCCAGTTTTTCTGTTAAGTATGTAAAAATAATTATCATAACTTTTAGGCTGTATTTCAATTAACAAAGGTAAAACATATTAAAATTCAGATAAGTTTGCCTTTTCGTATTTTAGTCATTTAACTTTATGAATATTGAAAGAGCCTATAAATTTATGATACCGTAAAGAGTTCTTATTTAGCCTTTTTTATTTAAAAAATAAAATCAAGTGTTAAGTAATACTCTCAAACAAATCTACAACATTGTACTGATACACGTTCAATAAATGGCGAGTTAGAAGTATTGGTCAATGTTTCTTTTATCCGAAGCATTGTATACGTTTATGTGCTACTTTTAACACCCATGTATCACTTTTTTTCAGCGTTAATGTTGTGTGTAGTGTTACGTTTAAGAAGGACGTCAGCGTTAACTGCTGTAGTGGTACTCATCATTGGAACCATGTTAGGTTTACTGTGTATGGTACAGAACATCTATCACTGGTACGACGAGATGTCCAGTGCTTCTAAGGGACTTCCGGCGTATAAAGATAGTAACAAAGACGATGACACAACCCGAGATCTCAATACTCTAGTGTAGCTAGGTCTATTTTTAGATTACTTTGGAAATACGATACCTGGAATTCGATGGGGACGAGAAATCCAAGGATTCGGCATATTGAGGATATAATTCATAAAGCGGTTGCAATGGGGACTTCCAGCTTTATTCGATATATCCATAGTTTCGAATATATCGATTTTGAAGACACCAAGGTTCAACTGTATTGTGAGGATTAAGTCTGAAACAGGTCGAGTGATTAACAACTTGAAGGTGTTTCTGGTTTCGATCACCGGAAAATTGGAAATTGGTTTTGGTTTTTTGAAAGGATATATGTTGAAAAATCAAGTGATTGTTGTCGGAGATGCAAAAATTCAGCCTACAGTTGAACATTTTAGGAGGTTATTCACATGTATTCCATTTTATATCCGGTGCCATGCATGTTCTGTACATTGCTTCCCAATGTGATTTTTATATAAATCCATTTTGAGAGAGTGAAAATAATTTAAGGATGACAATATATACAAGAAAAATAGATGCATGTAGTGAAATAAGAAATTTTGTTTTTATGCTCCCGTGTAATTGAAGATTTGAGGTGTAGAGTTTTTTGTCTTGTCCGTCTGTCTGTATGTAAGTTTAATTGTTTGTACGCAAAAAGTGCCAGGTCTTTCAAACTTCACAAATATATTGTTAGAAAACCCTTCCATGGATATACATGTATAAATATTTTTGATCTTTTTATCTTGATTTTAGAGTTTGACCTACTAGTATTTAAACACCTTCATTCTTTGATATGACTTTAGAACAGATAGTACTAAGGCCTTCATATTTCACAGATTACGTATTCCACGTGACAAGGCCTAACTTTTGATAACAGATATCAGCAATATCGACCTTTTGACCTCGACCTTGGAGTTTTGCCGTTTTTTGAAAAAAAGTGTAACCTTGGCCATACCTTTTGAACAGTTGATGCTAGGGCTTTAATATTTCACGTGTTTTATTTCTCATAAAAAACCTTTCCCTGTGTACCTTTAATTTGACCCTTTCACCTTGGACTTTGACCCACATTTTGAAATCTTTTAACTTGGTCACAACTTACTAATGGCTAGTGCTTTGGCTTTCATATTTCACAGAAATATTCATTGATACAAACTTTTTTTGGTTACAACATATTTCATCCATTGACCTTTGAGTTTGACTTCCATTTGAAAAACTTCAACTTTCGCAGTCAGCTGCCGTACAAGGGCATCTGTGTTTCACAAACACATCTTGTTTCATGTTATTTATAAGTTGCAGTTTATTTGTATTGTATTTTAAAAAAAAGTTTAATGTGATAATGAATAGCTTTGCATTGCGTATTAGCTTACCTAAGTCTTGCATCCTATACTTATTTTGATTTTTTAAAATAATATTTTAAGTGTACTAGATTCGAATTCCTATAAATCATGTCGGACAAAAATTTGAATTTTTAGCCGGGCTTATTGCTCAAAGAGCAATTGCCGGTTTATGTGATCCTGTTCAAGGCAGGATGTTGACCCCATAGTCGCCATTTTAAAGTTACGTGCAAAAATATAGTTCTTACTCTCAACCGCTTTTGAGATAATACAAACGCTAAAGAAAGCAACAAAAATAAAACGAAGTTTTATCTATATACAATAAACATTTGTAGTAATGACTTTGAAAACTTCATAAGTCAAAGAACATAGTTCATTAGCGTAAGGATTTTTGATAATCAGTGTTACCGTAGTTCTTTACACATACGAGGTAAAGCAGGAGAGGGAACCACTGGCCTGTTTGTTTACATTCAGCTGCGGTACCAGATAAATTCTGATTCTGACAAAATCGGACCGTGGTATTAGGATTGAAAAACTCACTGTCAGTGTCTTATTTATATTGATAGTTTTAAAATAATTTTTTCATCAGAATAGAAACGTGATTCATGTAAGACATCCATTCTACTCTGTAAATGAGCCCGGATCTCTGTACTTCTGAGTTCTTTGATATTATAACTTAAAGCCATGACTTATTTCCTCTCCAAGAAGAGTCTCAAGAAAAAGGAAAAAAATATTTTTGGGGCTTCATTGATGGCACAGGAAATAATTTCCATAACAAAGTTTTAATATTATGTTCTTTACGTCTTCTTTTTTGATTTTAATGTTGCTTTAGAGGAGAACTACATGTTCAATAAAAGCCTAACATTTGTGTTAATCTTCGTTCAAAATGACCTTGCACGACCTAATGCGTTTGTGAACTGATGAACCAACCATTGTAGACATGTACTTAATTAGTGCATTCCCTAGAAAAGATCCCTTTACGGGAGCTGAGCTATGAAGAACAGCAATGTTTTTTTAATTAATACCTGGAGTTCAGCAACAGCCGCTTATCAGATAGAAGGAGCCTGGAATGAGGACTTTTGTGTGACTTTGATTACAATAAAAGTCTGCCTATGTACCTATGTCTAATGATTCTTGAAAGTCATTCTCCTGACAAAATGAATTTCTAAAAGTGTTTTATCTTTACATATTTTATTTATGGAAACATTAAACCCGGTATTTCGGCTGGTATTATAATGCAATCATATGTCAAACTGACACATGTGGAATCATATTCCAAATTTATTGTTATATTCATGTATAGTTATCAAGCTTGCTATTTTAAAATATTCACTTCATCCCAAACAAATCAGTGAGCAGTGTATTTAATTTGAATTAAAGTATAAATTATTTCTCACGAAGTAAAACAAAACGCAAACTGGCAAAATTCTTGGTTTGAATTCCAAATTATTATACCTTGCTTGAAAAGCAGGGGATAACAGTGATTTTTAGATGTTAAAAAAATATGTCAGGCTTTTGGGTACCCATCTCCAAATTATTCAGGGGCTTGTACTTGTATCACTTCTGAAAATTTCAAGCCGATTCTTTAATACAATAATGCACCCGTTCTGAATAGGCTATTTTTTTACTTTGTGAATACAGGTATCAATTTATAGGATCTGCTGAGTAAACATTACATGGATTTTTCACAATATCTTCCGGAGGTTTACATGCACTACTTATTTAGTGTTTCAGTGCTCAAGAAATTCCCTAGTTTTAATCCTTGCTCTTATATTTTCAGACAACCCATTAAAATTTTAATCTTTGGCCACGGTTTTAAGCGTCATGGAACAACTAAAATCTATGCAATCTTAACTAGGAATGAGTACATATGACAATTTAACTGCTTTAAATAACTTTGATCCAAGGAAGTACTAATCAATGGTGACCCTTTACCATTGTGACTTCGTACTAAGCTCTGTACAAAGTACGGAGAAGATTACAAGGACCAAGAGACCCAAATACATTGCTGAATCACAAGTCTAACATCCATACACCTGTCTGAATCTGAAACATGAAAAATAGTTTTTCGTCTATATTTGAAATCTAAAGCTGCTTACATTCTATAATCTATACAGTTATCTTTTTCTCCTCCTACTTGCAGTTTTGCAAATAGAGATAAAATCAAAAATTTTTCTGAACTTTGGCGACCATTACCTTTTGTGACCTTTGCATGGTTCGAGGTTGCTGTCTGAAAATTGAGTCAGTTCTTTTGTCTGTTCCCTAGTAGTCGTTGTCTCCGTCACATTCGATTTGGTATTGAATAAGAAAACCATGGCGTCCTACAGTATTGTCACTATAGAACGATATCACGACAGATGACCCTGAAGACGTAAAGGTGAAGGGCATGACCTTTGGGTACTGGGAGCACACAGTTCTTACAGCATTATTATCACAGCGGTCATTTCCTTCAAAGCAGAATTTGCCTTTGGTAAGGTAGTAAGCTTTTGTTTATGTACTGATAATATTAATATGTGCTACTCACCATCATTTTATGTATATTTATCATAGTTACACTGAGTTGGAAGATCGCTTTCATATTAATTGTCTGAAAACATGACGTCAAGATCAACATTTCCGGTGGCGCTCGTAATCACCCAGCGACAACTTTTACCACTGTTAAAAAAGAATAAAATATTTTGTGAAGAATTTTAGTGTATATATTCACAGGTCCGGGGGTTATCTACATCATAATTAATTATATTGAAAAAGACAGTCTCACTTGTTATATAGGCCAGGGAAATTCGGGCTAGAAAGGAATTGTATGTAATCTCCTGCAGACAAGGACTGCACTTGTACAAACTTTCCGGCTGAAACGAAGGGAATATATACACACTTGGTTTTGTTTCACTTACTAGCACCTTTTTGTGGTAGTGTCTTTTACAGGCTTCCTACTAGTTTCTTGGCTGGTGGGTTAACCCTTTGGCTCGATTGATAGAGCACCAGACTGGCACAGGCACTGGGTTTAATCCAAAGCAGAGACAGCTACATGTACATGTCTCTACCTTTGACCCCCTCCAAGAATGAGAAGTCTTCATCTTTTTAGAGTGCCGACGATTATAGGGCGAAGTTCTGGGGACAATCAACCTTTTCCTGCCAATGAACTGTAGATCGGATACCAACGTGGGCGCCAAAATGTAACATAGACATGTAACTGCCTATGCTGGGGATTGATAAAGGGCTTCTGGATTGCCAGTCCTGTACGTCATTGAAAAGCTAAAGGGTTAACCGACCGGTCCATGCTACAAGAGAACACCGTTTACTAGTGTTTGACACTACCACATAATGTTTACATGTACCCTTAGCAATTCAATCAGTTGAAATAAAATAAATTCAGTAATTAACAAGAAAGTTTTGCCTTCCTAGCAATGATTCCTTGAATTCCATTGATTATAGTCATGATTTAAAAATCATTTAAAGATATACCAGTAATTGTAAACATACAGTAATCTTTCGCAGCAACAAAATCCATCTTGAACCCAGCCCTCTGCACGCTTGCGTCGGTTACCAATCGAAGATATGCGAATCGCTTGGTCGTCGAATAGTGTGAAGGCGTGGCCGGTGTTCCACACTTGTTATTTGCAAGGGCAGTGGCTGCTGCTGAATTTCCTTTTAAAATTAAAGGCTTTTATTATTCACAAATTAAAGATTTTTAATGCTTTTTATACAAAAACAATACCAAACAACCATCAAACAGACAAAACAAAAAAAATGATGTGTTTATGGAACACTGATGCCCCTCATGGAAGAATAAATTATATGGCGACGGTTGGCGTTCCTCAAATGGAAGTCATATCCACTTTTAAGGTCTAGAGATAAAAATATGTCGTCACCCTAAGAAAGAAGTGTCTCAGTGAATACCCGGTATATACGTATTTGGAATATGAAATCCATGCATGTATATAGAAAAGTTCTGTATGGAAAGTTAATTCTTTTTCTTTAAAAGTTAGTCAAACTCCAATGTCAATGTCAACATTATTCGAACAAATGTACAGGTATAGGTTTGTCACAAGATAAAACTTTTGAAATATAAAAACCCTAGCATAAACTCTTCAAAAGTTAATATTATAGCAAATGTTGATGTAGGTCAAAATCTAAGGTCATACAAAAAATATTAGATTTTTAGCAGGTATGTATTTGTTATGTTAATTAATTTTTGTACTTATCGATATATTACTTAATTTATTCGATTTCAAAATACAGAATGACATAAAAAAGCAAACAGAATTTTTTTCAATAACAAAAAATGTAGAGTCAAGGTAAAGTCAAGAATACCATCAAGTTTCTTTTTAATGCTATACTGGTACTTAAACAGAAGACAAACAAATTATGTGCACGTCGAAATGTACAGAGATATAAGACTCAACGATCAAGTAAAGAACCAGTTCGTATGTACAAAATAATGTGTGGGCTCAGTATAAACAGGTATTTCAAATACTTTTATCATAAAAAGTAGACATTAATATCTTTTTTTCCCTAAAACTAAACACTCCTTTTGATTCTAGATTCGAATATAAATAATTTGACATTCTAACGCTTTTTTCAATTTTTACAATAGATTTGACAAGATACCTACCATCGTAAATATAAACTTTATCGCCGGGACACGCGGTATTAGGGTCAGAAATAACAAAAGGCGAAGGTCATCCGCTCCCGAGTCAATCCGCCACCAACAATCCATGTTACTATAAATAATTTTAAAAAAACACTCTTCTAAGTCCTATATTTTAGTTTGTTCCTATAAATAGCAATTGACTATCATACATTTTTTGGGGGAAATGACTCTTTTGTAGCCTATTTTCAGCGGGTATTCTGACGATTTTTCCTTCTCAAATTGAATCCACCTACTTAATATAGGATCCGCTCCCTCCGTTGAATCCGACGGATGTCAAAGATATCCAGCTGGTATCGGCAGAAATTTCCTGTGTCGTGACGTCACACAGGGAGGAGACAGAAGCTATAGGACATATAAAAAAACGATGTTACATTTTATTTGTGTTGAACAAATGATTTCATATGAACTGAAAGTTATATTTTACCAGTATCACATTGACACAAATTAGTACAAATGTATTGCATGCATATGCTGATCTCTGCATTTCCAAAAGTACATCATCGAATCAAAGTTGACAAGTTTCACTCCTTTTACTTGTTTTATGTACCTAGAAATATGTTTTACATGTTTTTAACAATACTTAAATAACTTATTTTTATACCCCCACTTGAAAAGTGGGAGGATATATAGTGAACGGGATGTCCGTCCGTCTAGATGTTCGTCTGTCAGTTATGTCTGAACATTACGCTTTGGGGTACTCATCTCTTATCCCCAGTTCTTTTACGTTTTGATCGAACGCATATTTTTAGTTTCCCATAGCAAAACATGGACACTACCATTCTTTGTGTAATATTGAAGGGTGCTATGTAGCAACCGCTAATGATATAACGCCGCACAAATATCATTAATCTTTGCAACTGTATTGCATTAATGGTTGACCTTTTCAACAGCTAATACTAAATCGTCGCTTAATGAAAGAATTATATCATTAAGCAGATGAGCATGTCAACTAATTAATGCAATGATTTATGACATTAAGCGTTGCATTGCAACGCTTAATGATATTTGTATCATTAAAGTATCAGTCACATTATCCAGCGATGGGGTAAACGATGAGAAACCGATGCGTTTTTTGATAAAAATAGCGTGGTTGCCGGCCGGACATCTATAGTAATCGGACGGTGACTGAGGCCATTTGGCGAGTCGGTGGGGGTCGACTGTAGAAAATAAGTTGTAGTTAAAAATCAGCGATGTCTTTACCGATGCCTTACATCGCTCCTCATCGGCAACCCATCATTAACACATCTTCCAAGGAATGGTCGGTGTATGGCCGAGCATCGTCAAGTGTCCGTTAAATCTGAGGTCATCGGGGGGTTGAGTGGTGGGTAACAGACATCGGCCGATCATCGGTCGATGTTCGACCAAACATTTGCCCATAGTCGACTGACGTACGAACGATGTTCACCAATGTATGAGCGATGTAATACACATCTGCCGATTACCTTAGAACATCGTTTTATGATCAGCAATGCATCGCTGGGCCTTTGTATGTCCGGCCGGAAACCACGCCGTTTTTTTTGTTTTTTTTTTTAATCAAAAACGCATTATTTGACCATCATTTACCCATCAATGGATAATGTGGCTGATACTTTAAGGACTACTAGGCCGATGTGAACCGATGTTGGGGCATCGCTCACACCACAGATTACCACCGGTTTACGGCCACCGGCCGGGAAATGTGACTTATGCCTAGGTCACATTTAAGCCGATGGTCGGGCGATTAAATTTTCTGGTCTTGTCGGCTGAAAGAACATGATCGGCCGAAACAAGTATCGGGCGACACGGAGCAGTGTTAATTCCTAGAACACCGATGACTTGGATAAATAACACAAAAAATCACTTTTCTTTAGAAATCAGCAATATTTTTTCATAGATCTATATTCAAATAGGTGACGTGAGTCATGTTTGCAAGGCAAAGTGGCAGAATGTTATAAGATTGCGACTCAATGTTAAAATGTGTGCAAAATTTTGTATAGAATTGCATAAAAACATATCTAAGCAGCAAATAATACTTAAGATTTCTTTATATCTTACTGATAAATAATTTGTTATTTTCGGTCGAAAAATTTATATCAATCCATGCATCAAAATTTTGTTTGTGTTATGAATCCTTAATAGGTTAAATATTCACAAGTCGACCAACCGTCGCCCGATCATCGAGCTCTGAGCTACAGTTTGATTTTAACCATCGGCCGAAAATTTAAGCACCCTTATTGTCAAACGACGGACGACCAACTTAATAAACTGACTGTCGATAGTCGGACGATGATCGAAGGTTCGTCGACAGATAACTTCAAGTGAAGAAATCGGCCACCGATGCAAAAAAAAATTATAACTTGGACCGATGGACAAAAAATTGGTCGGCCGACAAAAAAAGTGGTCAAAATCGGGCAAGACAACGGCCGATGCCGACTGTCACCCGAAGAATCCCATTTTTCAAAACCCGTCGGCCGTTGCTCGTTTTTGGAAATGTGACTGGGGTTTTAGGCATCATTAGCGGTTGCTACAGTGCCCATCTCTTATCCGCAACTCCTCCTATACCACTGAATAAAATTTAATGATACTTTCACCGATTCTTTATTACATAATGCCATTGAGTGCCTCATTTTATTTTTTATCTGATACATATTTCGGGTATCCCAGAGCAAAACATGAACTTTGCCATTATATTCATATGGGAGGCAGGGGTATCATTTAGTGAGCACAGTACTCACAGTACCTCTAATTTTAATTTTTATCATCGAATTCAGTCAGATATAGATACATGTAACACGAAAAACTGAGTGTCTGTTATTTACGAAGTTGTGACAAATATATACAAACTCACCGATTATTGTAAGAATTTTCCCACAAATCCATAGCACCTTTTTTTGAAACTCCTGAAATTGAAATATTTTCATGAAAGGAAACTATTCATATAGTTTAATACTTTTTTATTTACAGACACAAACAAGTTACATGTCTATTACATCATATATTACATTTAATTCCGAATTTTGGTTTCAAAAAAGAGTACAAGTATGCTTACAATTCTATGACTGTAGAATTCTAACATTTTGTAAGGGTTGATCCCTCGGGCTCCCTTTTCTCCGTCTGAAAATGACGACTTGGATCAAGTATTTTTATTAGAAATGTAGCCTTGGTCATTTCATTCTCTTTCAAAACTGTTAGTATGTAATATCAAGTAATTTATATATCTTCTATAATTAAATAAGAAAGTTATGGTCATATGCGCCATATTTCGGTCAGTAACCTTTCCACACAGGGATTTTTTGAATTCCGTTTCACCTTTTACGATTGAAACAGAAATTGTTTCATTATATGATGAAGAAAAGCTTGAAAGAGAACTTTATATTTGAAAGAATGGAAAACTACACTGCAAAATACCCAAGTTTACAGAGAAAGTTTTTAAAGAAACGTAATTAAATATCCATCAAGAATTTTATTGAAAATCACACCCTTCCATTGGTAATTAATGGAAGTTAAAAGGGGCAATTGCAGTTTTACAAATGCTGACATACCAAAAGAAAAAAGTACAGTTATTTTATTAATACAATTTTTTTTTAATAAATCCAGCATTGTCCTTACCTGTTTATTCTCAAACCCCGAGGGAGGAGGTGAAATCTGTAATTCTGTTCTCATCCTACTTTGCAGTATTTTAAAAGCGTGGGTACATACCCTTGTACATTTACCCCCCTGTCAAACTCATTGACAGAGTGACTTTTAAATTCTGAATTGTTCTATCAACAAAAAATATCTAGAAGGACAGAAGGACGTATCGGAATACATCACTTCAGAAACATCAAACAAAATAGATCTGTTTTGTGTATTAGGGCATTCAGACATTTGACAACCCTCTGATAGTAAATCCTGAATGAAATGTTCCTCTCGGGGCAGGAGCAAATTAGTTTTGATGGACAAGGGCGTGACTTGTTGCAATTTGTGTCTTCTCCAGTCTGTACTTAGGATGGTATCACTGGTCAACATCTCAACAATGACTTCTGAAACAATTAATGTACTTTAAGCAGAGGCGTTTTTGAGGTACAATGTACAGTAGAAATGAATCAATAAGACACATAATAGATAAAACTAAAAATTGCGCCATGTTCCAAAAATAGACTCAATTTCTTAATACATCCTCTTGCAAATGACTATTTAGTAATTTTAGTTCCCTTCTAAACATTTGCTAAATATTCATTTTTCTCCTCTTTGTAGTAGACGGGTTGATCCTGATCAAATACATGTAAACCACTTTCTAATCGATGAAATTTAACTTCAGTTTTGTGCCTTAGGCCTCCTTCATGTGCAAAGAAATGTTATTAAAACCAACGTGCCGTGGCGATTTCCTTGTCAATGTGAGAATGTGTACTATATTGCAGATTAATTATCTCCTTCCCATTGGCTGGGTATGAAGGGCTAAAAATGTTCACAGCATTGTTGCTTCTTTATTGAATCTTAAAATATCTTATTATCCCCTAAAAAAATACTATAGTAAACTCACACATCATATGATAGATTTTCCACTTTTCCTAAACATAAACTTTAGTTTAAAGAGAGCGCTAGCTATATATAACATTCTAACACTTCCGAAATTGGTACCTTTGATAATTTTCAAAGAAAGGAATTTCTCTAAACACACCGTTCAAATAAATTGGTCTGAAATGCGTTTGCGATATGTAAGTCATTACACTAAAACAAAAGTTATAAAAAGTACCAATTTAAATTATAATCTTTTTCTTGCGTTTTTGATATTTGTATATCTGACAGGAAGTTGTACGGAGACTTGTAAGTGTAAAACAGAGGTCATAAAGTCAGTGTCACAATGGTTAGAACGTCTGTTCTAGAGTCGCAAAATGGGAGCTGGCCTGGGGGTCATAAAACACAGACGAGCTCACTTTTGTTCTCAGTCTCACTTTTTACAAAGGAACTATATTCCTTTGGAAAAAGTGAGACTGAGATCAAAAGTGAGCTTGTCTAAGTTTTAGGACCCCCATGCCTGATCACTACGTTCCGGATTCGAATCCCACAGCTAAATGTGGAGACCGGTCCTCTGGGCAAGACCGCCCAGTGTCGCAGTAGGTGTTGACCCGAAAAAAGATCTCTCTATGATCAATGGCCGTGAGTGCCGAGTATGTTTAATTTGCAGCTCTACGCCAGCAATTGGTGGCGTCTCGATATCATATGAGCATTTAGTTATTACTGTTTTTCACTAATTACAATGTATATATGTAATACAATCCCTTTTCAATATTAAACAAAAAAAGTTACAGAAATTTTTTTTACAACGTTCCAAGTTCTGTGTTTGTTCTGAAATTGGACACCAGTGTAAACTATTTATTGACTTTACAGGTATTTTATTGACATGTCTTTGCATATCCTGTTACAACGTATTTGAAAACTCCCATAGAAAGTATTTATGTATTGTTTGGTGCATGAGATGTAAGATAAGAGCTTTGTACATTTTACAAGTGAGTAATTGAATGTTACATCTTAATTACTGTTAAGTAGAACAAAAACCACGTGATACTTATCCTGTGCATATTGAATGTATTTGGATTAAATAGGTTTATTTACATTGTTTACATTGTTTGATATATGTTTACATTGTTTGATAATCTAGGTGGACATGACCTATACAAACAATTGGAGACCTTAGCTAAAACTTCTAACATAGTTCATGGAATTGTGCTACTAGTTTTTTTCCGGCTGCATGATACATATGCACTTGCATGAAAAGGTAAAACACTGAGGACCAATGGAGGACATTCTCAAAAATCCAAAGAATTATAAAATCAACGAGGGATTCCGTTATGTCGAAGATAATCTATATTGTGAGGAAATCCGTGTTTGTGATTTATTAGATTCTGAAGTCTCCGGACAAACCATTACATCACCAGTTTATGTCTACAGCAAACGACAGATCGAAACCAACATCAACAATTACAAAACAGCAATACAGAAATCGGGACGCAACATGCAGCTTAATTACGCCGTGAAAGCCAACATGAACCCCTCTATTCTAAAGCTGATGAAGAAACACGGTGTGTCTTTAACACTAGTGAGTGGTTCCGAGCTCCGCCTAGCGTTAACACTTGGATTCGAACCGGGAACTCTTGTATTGAACGGTAACGGGAAGCTTGATTGGGAGGTGGATCTTGCGTGTAAATGTGGCGTCCTTATTAATGTGGACAGTCTGTTTAATCTGAGGCAGATCATACGAGTGTGTCAGGCGGGGGGATATGTGGCCCATGTGTTATTCCGAATTAATCCAGATATTGACCCGGTATAGTATTGTTTTTTCTTTACATTCCAGACTGTAATATTAATGCAACAAAATGTACGAAATAGTCAGATGCAAGAAAAATTTTAAATGGTTTCAAAGAGCATTAGACATTGTCTTGCATAAAATAGTTGATTCTAGAGAAAAAACACAAAAAATTGAAGGCAATATATTCTAATAATTCATTGATACTCATTTTAAATAAATCAACTGTTTAATAAATCTATTTCAAATATCTAATTATAGGACGTTCATTCATATTTATCAACGGGACAAAGTGGCTGCAAATTCGGAATAACGAATGAAGAGCTAGACAGCGTGATACAGATGGCGTGGGAATCAGAGAGAATTCGAGTTCTTGGGCTTCACTGTCACATTGGCTCTACCGTTCACGATGTCGAAAACTTCAGGTACATATAGACGTGTGGGTGGCTTTGACGGGTTTTCATACATTTACACGATTTGGTGATCATAATTGACTTTCATGTTTTCAGAAAAAGCACTCGTATACTTGTGGATTTGTTTGAAAAATTAAGAAACCGGTTTCGTGATATGAAGATTTTGAATTTAGGCGGAGGATTAGCTGTTCCGTATAAAGAACAGGTAAGATATGCTTTATAATTACTACAACATACCGGAATCAAGTGTTTATATTAGTTGAAAGGCTAGTTTGCGCCGCCTCCATATTATAAAGGTCGGGCATTCTGGGAGTCATATGCAGTCAGTCCCAAATGCGTAATTTTGTATGCTTCTCAAAAGAGTTTTAGATTAATGTGTTATTTGCAATGTTGATGTAAATTTTGATGCAAATTACCTTTCTAGGCAAATACGTTATACTTTTACTTCATTTAGATTTTGGTACCAGAAAAGATTAAGCATGAGCTCCATGTTGAATTTGACAGTTGTGAGGATCCAAATAAATTGAAATTATATGAAGATCTTATCAACAACAGGTATGCTTTACTCTCTATATAATTTTTTTTTTCATTCAAGGATGGGAAATATTCAACCTTAACTACTAGTATATTTCTCATTTTGCAGAGTTACTCTTCCCACATTTCTCAGTACGCTTCAAACATATCCCGGAGGCGAGACGACAGTATCAAAATTACGACAGCAACTGCACAAAGAAGTGAAAATTTTTTATATACATGCATAACAGCCATCCATGTAAACATTTTTGTCCATGTGACACTATTTTCCATTCAATGTTAATTTTATAACAAAAATTTCCTGTTTACGTTGCAGATGCTTGCACCAAAACCAGATGATCTGGTTAATTCTGTCTGTGATATTTTGCCAACTGATACCATTGCTATTCTAGAACCCGGTCGTTCAATGGTTGTCAATTCCGCCATTCTTTTGTCACGTGTTCTAGGAACAAAAATATCAACACAGAAAAAGTAAGACTTTAATATATATAGTTGCATACTAAATTCACATGATGGAATAAATACATGAATCACAAAAGCCAAAAATCCAAATTTTTTTTATTACTCTACTATTGTGTTACAGTTACATCGTAATCGATGGATCAATGACAGAGGTAATTCGGCCGTGTTTATATGACGCTTACCATCACATTGAATTAGCAGAACCCAGCCAAGTGAAAGCTTGTAACCAGTCAGTGTTAGATTGGGACATTGTTGGTCCAGTGTGTGAAAGCGCCGATTTCCTTGGAAAGGTTTGACTCAATCATATCACTTACGAGCTATCTTGGAATTTGTTTGGTTCAATTAATTATTTGGTCATTTATTATTACAAGAATAAACGCTTGAGGGTTTGATTTTTGAAAGAAATTCGGAAATTTATGCAAAGAATAAAATAGTGTTATGAATATTCTTGGAAACATTTGAAATGAAATAAATACCAGTACTTAACACAGCTGTATAAAAATCTTGATTTCATTTTTCCTTTTCTGAAAACAAAATTTGAATTTTACTGAAAGCTTATTTCTGAATTTCTGTTGTTATTACTTTGATATATAGGGTCGTAAGATGGTAACGCCACATGAAGGTTGTGGCATCGCAGTTTTTGACACCGGAGCATACTGTAGCAGCATGTCCTCAAATTACAATATGCGGGTAAGTAAAATTAATATTCTCTGACATTTACTTTTTAAAAAATAATGAATATTTCTTAGATTCTAAACTATTTTTTGTTTCTGGTTTTAGGTTCTACTAGCAGAACTACTTGTAGATGGGGATAAAGTTGAAATCATTCGAAAATGTGAAACTTTTGAAAATATGATGAACTGTTATAATGTGTAGAACTAGTCTAAAATTGTAATGTACATATTTACTGCTTTTTGTGAAGAATAAAATGCACGGGCAAAAACTGTGTTAGTTTAATCTTAAATTCGTTTAAGAGTTGTTGTCCTTGACGTTACTATTCCTTTAAACTATGCCTAGTGCTACCTAAGAACAATAATTCAAAACATGCAACCAACTGCATCATTGGTCAAATCACGATTTGTTTAAACACTTTCCACGGCTACGAGTAATAATTAACCACTGAACTTTGAAGAAGAAAATTAAAGCAATGAAGATAATAAATATCTTGTAAAATATGGCTTAATTAAAACTGGAGATGGGCAGTAATTCCTCGACACAAGCATCCTCGACATCGAATGTCAAAAAGCCTGGAGTCCAACGGGAGCCAGACGAAGAAGACGTAAGTATACAGCTGAATTGTCTTTTTTTTCTGTCAAACTAGTGCACGTAAACCGAACTTCATGTACTAAAGAATCAGTATAAAAAACTTGCACATGCCACAAAGAATTCTAGTAGTTTTTGGAGCAGAAAAAATTAATATTTCCTGAAAACAGGTCCCATGGAACACGTAAGATATGTTTAGCATAAACTTAGCATAATACATATGTATTTTATATTTTAGTTTGTTTCCTAAGTTGATCTACATGTAGCTATATTTAATCTTTTAATTACCTTCCTAATCATAGGTAGACGTCCCAGAGTTTCCCCCGGACTAGGACTACCCCCCACCCAAACAGAATTCTCTGAAGAAAGACGATATTTACGAACACTGGAAGTATAAAGATGTACACCAGCATGTCAGGAAGGTGTGAAAAAAATCTATATTATTTATGTCGACTTATGAAAATTTTCAGATCAGCGTGGGATATAAGCAGCTAGGGGGAAAGAGAACCAGCGAAATAGTACTGACAAAAATTACTTATATGAACTGACCTTTTTGTACGACGCTGTTTATTTCAGCGGCGGATTCAGATTCTCGAAGGATTAGTTATAATACTTGCAGTTAATAAATATATGAATTTAATGGAATCAATTTTACAAAGAATCTATATTTTGGGGTTGGATATCCTTGCCTCTGTCAAAGCCACAGCGTTTGATAGCACAATAACCAATTTAGACCTACTATCTTTCTACTGTACATTTTTTGTCCAAAGTAACTGAATTAATACCATCACGCATCACATTCTCATCGCCTTTCATCTTCATTTTCAGTTTCACTGTAATAAATTATACGTTAAAATTGATTTCATTCTTTTCCAGATTCCTGGTAAGATCGACTTATCTTTCCAGCAGCTTCTCGACTACCTCGTGGTGCCGTTCAGGACTGACATGCAGAAGGTGCGCGCGCTGTTCATGTGGCTATGCGTTCAGCCAATAACAACAACCAAATACAAAAATCTGGAAGGATATCCACCCGAAGATCTTGCGAGAACACCCAGAGGATTCATGAAACTCATAAAGGAGGGGGAGAGCTTCGTATGCCTCGCTCTTTGCAGTGCTCTGCAGGTAA
The DNA here is from genome assembly GCF_032062105.1 of Saccostrea cuccullata. Classification (NCBI taxonomy): domain Eukaryota; kingdom Metazoa; phylum Mollusca; class Bivalvia; order Ostreida; family Ostreidae; genus Saccostrea; species Saccostrea cuccullata. The sequence goes on along the minus strand of NW_026926509.1, from coordinate 6,578 downwards.
AAGTAATGAAAACATAAGGAAACAAATTCTTCTGTAAAATAAAAACTATTAAGAACAACATTTGTGTGCAACATTTATCTTTAATGTTCTTGAGGAATGTATTATTCCTTTGTAGAAAATCGGGAATAAAATGTGCGATAATAAAGGGAGTCTGCAAAAGTGCCGGATACGAAGTAGGGACTACGGATACACTGAAAGACCTCAGGTCCAAATGGAACGTTGTTTGGGTCAAGGACAGCTGGAGATTGATCCATCCTTTGTGGGCGTGTCAAACAGTGATTGGCAAGTCAGGACTGGACAAGTGGACGGCCTACGACGACGAAGAGGAAAACACTGAAGGATGGACCATACAGAAAATCAACGAGTTTTTCTTTCTCACCGACCCGCATGACTTCCTCTATTTCTGCTTCCCGGACGACCCAAAATGGCAGCTTTTGACCGTTCCGTACGACCTTAACCGCTTTGTCCGCGTTCCGTTTTTACAGGAGGCATATTTTGGACTGGGTTTGAAGCTGATCACAGAACAAAGCTGTATTTTACACGATATTGACGGGGTTGTTGAAATCGCATTTCGAGTTCCCTATGATTACCCAACACAAATGAACTATGACCTGCTGTTCAAGCGTGACGAGTCTGAGGTTGACCTTGACAACAAGACGCCATTGAACAAATACGTCCTCATGAACTATGAGGATAATATTTGGACTTTTATTGTTAGATTCCCAGTTCCCGGTGTGTACAAACTGTCAATTTTCGGTGGACATGTCGACCGCGAAATGTTCCACTGGATTGCAGATTTTCGCCTTGTTTGTGAAAATCCGCGAGAAAATTGTGTACCTTTCCCGATGCGCCATGGATCGGTCTTGGTTATTCATACGAAGCCCAGAAGGGTGGACTAATTGATCCTTCTCAAAAATCAGGACTACTGGTCATGAAACCTCATCAAGACGTTCACATCACAATCATGGTAGAAACTGGTATTAATATTAAAGTGAAGTTCTTACACATTTCTAAGTGAGAATGAATTAAAGGGAAAGGTTCTCTACTGTAAAAAGAACGTAGGGAGGATCGATATTATGGGAAAAATTCCTCAGCACGGGACTATCTGATCAAAATCTACCGGGAAGACCAAAGGCGTGAGGGGAGAGATGACCAACATCTGCAATTACATGATCTGTACAGAAGACCCCAGGCCCTCAACCAAAAGGAGGAAGGGTTGGGAGTAAAAACAAATAAATAAATGTACACAGGCTTATTTACGCCCTAACTTCACCTGCAATCGAATTTCAAGGTTTTTAATTCCACCAAGTACTGTTGATAAAGAGTCGTAAGATAACTTTGCGTCTGTTTAATTCAGCTCATTTTGAATTTGTCGAACGACGATGATAGCGAAAAGGATGACTATAACGAAGCCAAAGGTTTCTTTATTTGCAGGGAAAATGATGAATCCATTACTATTTTATGTTTAATGAATTTTACTTGAATTTATTATTAAGGAGAATGCAACAAGCGCCACACTTAATGAAATATCTTACTTCATCTTTATCTTTGTTGTAACCGCGTGATTCATTCTGTATGTTAAAGAATGCTCGAGAGAAGCTGTTGAGGAAGGGTGTCAAAGAGGCCACAGCTGTGAAGGACATTGACTTACTTAAGGTGACCATTGATAAGTTTGTGAATGCTGATTAGAGGACCGCGGGGACTACCAGAAAGCCAGCACCAGGCTGAGAGTTTGGAGGTGAAACAAATGAAGTCACCCCTTTGTAACGGAGTTGTAGGAGATATAGTAATGCACTTTCTGTGATGAGGGGACAGGTTTCCAGGATGTCCTTGTGTTGCAATGAAAGTGACGTTATTTGCCTCTGAATCGATTTTCGATTTACAGTTATGTTTCTTTTGTAAGGGATACTTTGCTTTGAGGTGCCCTTGTTTTTTTAACCTTCTATCACGAGTGTACATGTAACTATGTAATTATTCACATGAATATCCTGTTCACGGCTATTCACATTAAAAAATTTTTTTTTACAATATCATATTAGTTTTTGCACAGCTGGCTAATATTCATATTGCTCACAGACTGTAAGAAATTGTTGTATATAAGATGGTCAAACGTTGATTTGAAAAAGGGAATCATAATTCTGTATAAACATTATACATGAAATGTAAATTTAAAATATGATTAAAAAAAAAAACAATTATTTACAAAGATCGTATTTTCATTTTAATTAATAGTATCCTTCTTACAACAGCTTTGATAAATGCCATCAACAGAAGAAATGACCCCTGCTTAGTTCGAGCAATCTCGATGGCCCGGGGGTCCGGATACGTGCACCGCCTGACCACACTGGTTAAACAAGCAGAAGATCTACTGGCCGAATTACGCCGTCTGAAGGGGTTTCAGCACCCGATTCCAGACCTTAACAAGCCGATAATTGCAGAGTTGATGAACTATAAAAGCCCACTTCCGATGGTTCATGATGTCATGATTGCAACGTTCTTGTTGTTAGGCGAAAAAGAGGAAGATCTCTATGGTTTATTTTTAATTTATTATGATAAAAAGATTACAAACATTTAAATTTTTTTTTTTCATGGGGTTCTCATCCTGAATTACTATCATGATAAAACAGTGATATAGCTTTTCGTTATTGTTGATTTTCAGATTTGGGAATACATTCAAAATCTTATGAGGAAGACAGGCAAAAAGAGCCTGATGAACAGATTTCAAAAGTTTAATCTCGCTATGTACCAGAAGAGGTGAAAACCAAAGCGGAAAATATATTTATGAGGTTTACTGAAGATGACGTCAGAAAGACTAGCGCAGGCGCAGCGTCTTTCTTTGTATGGGTGAGTGTTCAAATCATTCTTAATAAAAATGCGTTTTTGTTGTATTCTCAAATTTTTTTACAACTTACATGTACTTAGCAATCCTACAAAAGAAATTAAATATTTTTAGTAGATGAAATATTTAACATACACAGTATTTAAATATATTTGAATATAAAGGCATAATAATCTTATTAAATGGCAATGTCCATTGAGTGTAAGAACCGTGTAACGAATACTTTTAGTACTTTGATTTCCTCTGTTCTAGATTCAGAAGGTGATGAAAGAGCCTGATCCACCTCCTGTAACAGAAGTAGCCAAAAACAAAAAGTCCAAGAAATGAAAAAAAAATTGCAATGTTAAAATATTCTGACAGAGTTGCGAGTGGGTCATTTTATGTATTAATTTTTGTTCTTCGATTTCATGATTATTGGTCTTTTTTTCAAACATATATCTAGATATTGTACACCACTTCACAATTCATCTTTCCTCATAATATTACTTCTAATTTTAATGGTAGAGTGTAATAAAAGACATTTTCAGAATATTGATCACTTGAGCAAAGTGAATCATATAAATGAATCTGATTTTGAGAATGTTTTTGTTATTATTTCCCGATATGTATAAACTTCTGAATGTTGATATAACAGTGTACATAAATGTATCGTATACAATTGTATAAATAAACTCATAGAAGAAAAAAAATAAAACCAATATTATAATCCTCATTTTAATGACCTTCAAAAAAAATCTTTATACACCTGTCAAACTTTTAAAATCGGATGATCAATAGTTACACCGGATGGTAGAAAATTAGAAATCTATACCTGCAATCGATTTCTCATTTTGAGATGGGGTTTCATCCTCACTCTAGTAAAGTTTTCCAACATTTCCGTCGTGCTGCACTTCCGGACTGATGTTGGATAACGAGTGTCAGTCCGGTGTGTGACGTCACTTTATTCCCTCTTTTTATAAGGTAAGTCATTTGTTAACAGTTTAGCATGTTCTTTGTCCGTTTCTATTTTTTTGCTGCTCGTAACTTTTAATTAGCGATTGAATGAACAACGTAAAGTTATATTTATGTTTTCTTTCTTTTCTTCACCCTCCTTAAACCTTATTTTAAATAAGGACGAAATAAAAAAAACTCAAAATATTTCAATCTTGTTCAACACATTAACAGGTTTTTTTTTTTTAAATCACCCTTTTACTAACTAAAGAAAAACTTGCATATATTCATTTAGAATGGACATAGTGTACACTTTAAACAATGGAATTGATGGATTGGCTGAAACACACATCAATCACAATTACCTCAATATAAACATCTATCCACCGCGTTCCCCTGCCAAATTTGGGAATTTCCTAATTTGAAATGACTCCATTAGTAGTAAATTTCCATGTACTAACATTTCATCTAGAATAATACACTTCTAGATCTATATAAATGTGGTTTAACTTTAGCTGCTAAGGAAGAAGTACAATAACCGCATATTAATTTTTCTGAAAAAGAGAGATAAATCAAATTTATGTAAATATTAAAGCAATATGAGCTGTATTTTTAAAATTTCATTTTGCTGTTAAAATGTGTTACATGTACATGTATAATGATATATTTATATGTAACTTAAATCTTTATAATCAATTAGACTAAAATTAAGCAGAAGAAAGACTTCTTTATACAATCCAATTTACAGTTTTATATAAGAAATCAATATTGTACAGGACAAAATAATGTAATTTTGATTCAATCGAAACTTATTCAGTTATTCCTTCGCAAATATGTACAACAAAAGTTTATTTTAGTTAATTTTTTTCTGTGATTGAAATAGTTATTTACAATTTTGCCACAAAAAATAGACATTAAATATGCAGCTCATATTGCTTTAATTTTTTATCAGCTTCCAGAACATTTAGTAGTCATCAATATGTATCAATAAAGCGTTGAATTTTTCAGTTGTACCAAAGATTTGATAGATTTATCATATTCAGCATAGCTATTGAGTGTTGAATAAAATATCTCTTAATCGTGATCAATATTGAATATTTTAAACAACTATTAAGTGAATAAATAATATGTGCATTCTCAAATTTACAATATATTCATCATAACAAAAGGTGCTTGTTTCAAAAATATTTTCAAGACCTAGATATATCAAACATATCTATTCTAAAATTATTGTAAAATCAAATATTCTAAAAAATGTTATAAATGGCACGTACAAATTTTTAAATATAATTACTCGAGAGCCCCTTATTTCAGAACTTTGTAGAAATTTGAAATTTGCATCATTTTTGAGCCAAAATAAAAAAAAACATAAATGAATATTTTCTTTACTGTATCAAGTGTTCTAAAAATACTATTTATTGCTGTACGTGTTTCATAGCATTAGCAGTGTTGCATGTCTTCAAATAACTTCAAAGCCATGCTCAACCGTCGTAAAGATCTTATTCTTGATCAAGATATGTATCAGCCAACTCAACACAGTCAATAAAAATAGTTCAAACCGACCAAAATTGAATTGCTTAAGTGTCTTATCGATTTAATTGAAAAGCTATTTAACACAATTCCTTATGCCGTATAGAAAGAGAACTGTATGTCGAATATTACAAATATCGGCTTTCATGAATAAGACCCAAGATTTACATAGGGTCTCAAATGTCAATAAAAAGAACAACAAAATGATAAAACCCCCGTACCAAGTCAATTAAATCCCCCAATCATGATCATTTAAAAACAACAAAAGACATACATAATTAATAAAAGATTATTGTTTTAAAAGAGAAATAAATACATTTGGATTAGTGGTGCTCCGATCTCATTAGTAGAGTGGTAAGCATTGGCATTTCTTCCACTGCATTTATCATTATGAGGTATCGGATCTCGACTGATTTGTTCTAATAATTCTTTTTGCATTTGATTGTGTACAATTTTTACTTAAAAATTGGATATTATTAATTTAAAGTGTAAAAAATTTATGCACTATGGGAGGCGGCGCTCGTAACCGACAAAACAAAACACAACTCCGGAGGAATCAAAGCCCCATGGGCCCACGGAAAGTGTGGATGGTAGTCCCCACGGAGACATCTGAACAAGGTCCCCAGTCTCTGGGACCCCCACAAAGAGAGGGGGAGGAGGTGGAGGAAAAGCTCGACATTCCTGACTACATCGACATCCTCCAAGAAAACACAGAGGATGTGGTAAGTTTCGGTAGGAAAATGTAAGGGTGGATCAAAGTACTAGCTATAGCTAGTAGGTGTGTTTTTTTTCACAGAGAATGGAAGAGTGTTGATCTTAATATTTCAGTAGCTGATGTATTTTTTTAATCTGATCGAAGGAGAGATACATTAAACATTTCAATATACTTTGTATAATACAGGTAAGGTACCTCGATTTATGATAATTAAGTCATTCTTTAAATATGGAAGATTTAATTTGATAACTTGTTTAATGATTTATAGGTCTGCACATAGGTATTTATAGATAAAAAATTAAACATAATATAAGGTAAGAATGCAATACATAGTCATTAAAATTACAAACATTATACATGTGTGCATGTTAATTAATACATAGATATGTTTATATCTTAGATTATAAGTTATGTTCTGTAAGATTAACCGATTATTTATAAAATACTTGTAATTATATTTTTGTGTATTAAATCAGAATGACATACCTGTTGTACAAGATGGCTATCCTCCTCCAAAACCAGCCTCGAACCGGAAGTCAGACATTTTAAGAGCAGCTGATATTG